>NC_085009.1:8524061-8531561 GCF_963854185.1 Sardina pilchardus | reverse complement strand
AATCTCTTTTGCTCTTCCGTTTTCTTGGTGTGTGAGTGTGTGTCTCTGTGTGCATGCATGTGTATGTTTTTTTGCACAGGGTGTGTGTGTGTGTGTGTGTGTGTGTGTGTGTGTGTGTCTCTCACTGTGCATTTGGTCTATCTGTCCATCTATCAGTGTCATGGTGTGACGGTGTGTTTGTAATCTATCTGCGCATCTTCTCTTTTCAATGCGTGTGTGACTTCACATTCTTTATTAGTTTCCTTGTATCAAGTGTGGGTGTGTTATTGAGAGTTTCTGTTCTCAGGTTGACTCTGCTGTTCAGTGTTTAAGGTTATGTGTGTGAGAGAGAGAGAGTGTTTGTGTGTGTGTGTGTGTGTGTGTGTCTACCGGTTCCACTGGGGGCAGGGTGTGGTGTCGTCTCATTGTTGTTGTGTAACTTCACCACTCCGCCGCTATTGTGCTGCAGCCGGACGGTTCCGCGCCGCAGTGCCAGCTCTCCCTATTTTAGCCGCGCTCCGTCCAGCCAGATGACCAGAAGCTCCGTCGTCCGTGTGACTCAGACTCGCCGGGCCCGGAGCGTCGTGGAACTCCAAAATCCCATCACTTCATTGTCTCCGCTGGGCCCGTGTCCATCCAAAACACTCGCGACCAAAAAACCCCCAGACGGAACAATCGCGGGGTCATGCGCTGTGCTGTGCTGTGGTGCGGTGCGATGTGCTTTCACCATCAACATGGATCTGATTATGGCGCGCATGACATCATGCGGATTACATCAGACGCCCCCGCACCATGTGCACGCCGCTAAAGTCAGTTACGTCCCTCTGAAGACCATCCAGGGGTCCATCTCTCAAAAGCATGGTTGCTAACTAAGTTAGCAACTTTGGTAGTTACAATGCAATTTCCCATTGCCAACCAGCTAAGTTGGTAACTGCTAACAGGTTATCGACTATAGCTTGATGACCATCCAGGGGTCTGTTTCTCAAAAGCATAGTTGCTACCTAAGTTAGCGACTTTGTTGGTTGCAATGCAATTTCCCATTGCCAACCAACTAAGTTGCTAACATGTTAGCGACTATGTTTTTGGGAAACACACCCCAGGATGACAGCCGAATGCTGGCCATATCTGGCCCACGTCTGGCCCGGATCTGCCTCTTGGTTCAGGGCCGACTCCCTTCCCTCCGCGAGCCTCAGATGTCATTAGACACTAGATCACTTCTCCATCCAATGGCACGGTGCATGGATGTCCGACCTCAGCAGACAGGAAGTGACATCATGAGAGCCCTGCTCCCAGAAGTAAAAAAAGGGAAATGAGCGAGTACGAGTATCAGATCATCGCTACGGTAAACAGCCCGGCCAAACAAGTACATCTCTGTTGCAGGCTCCACAGGCTTCCTGTCCATCTCAGCTGTGCTGAACCACATTAAAATTCAGTGGCTATTTTGGATGTCAAATGGGATCTTAATGTCATTGTTTCCCACAACGATCGACAACGGTCTCCTACAGAAGCATTTGTTAATAAAACACATTTAAATGTCCTCTAACATGTCGAGAGTGACCGACTATGACGAAGCCCATTATACACCCTAGGTCGATGAAACCATGCTGTGTGCTGATTTGCCTGAGCTCTGGCATCGGTACGTGGGTATTGTAGTCTTTTAATCGCCCCCCCCCCCCCCCCCCCTCTTATTTGTGTGAGCTGTAGCTTTGGTACGTGGGTATTGTAGTCTTTTAATTGCCCCCCCTCTTATTTGTGTGAGCTGTGGCTTTGGTACGTGGGTATTGTAGTCTTTTATGGCCCCCTCAGCGTGAGACTCTCCATGCGTGCCCAGGGTGATTGATGCTGCTCCGCTCGCTTGTTTGACTGCGGGCTAAAGCCTGTTCCCCGGTGGGCCGACCACAGCGCAGTACAATCGGCCCAGTTCATCTCCGGGAGTATTACAAATGACATAATGACACAGCAGTGACTAACTACGGGCTAACTATTAAGCTCCGAGTCAACATTTTCGACAATGGGGAGAATTTTGAATGTACAGAGAGTCAAACACACACAGAAGTAGCCTACACACACACACACTCTCTCTCTCTCTCACACACACACACATCACACCACATGACCACACACACACACATGCGCACACACACACCACACCAAATCACCACACATGCACACGTACACACATATACATGTACCCGTTGTGAGTGTATGTGTGCTGGTATATACATGTCTGATGACTCCTACAGGCTCCCTACGGGCATGCAGGAGTCACACACGATCACACGCTCTCTCTTTCTCTCTCTCTCTTTCGCTCTCTTTCTCTCTCTCTCTCTATCTCTCTCTCCCTCTCTCTCTCTCTACGCCTTTCTCTCGTTTCTGGCTCCCCGTGGAAAGTCCGTCTCGCCGAAAACAAGAGAAACCAGGTCTTCCAGTTTTGGAGTCCCTCGTTGTTGTTGTTTTCCTCCTGCGCGCACAACTCTTTCCCCCTGCGGTCCGTGTGGAGCGGGCGTCCCCAATCCACTCTTTACTACTCCACCTCTCCTCCAGGCACACTCTTTTCTTGGCACCGCTCTAAAGAACACGAAACCCACCATGAAGCGAGGAAAGAGAGAAAGAGAGGGAAAAGAGAGAGAAAAGGGGCGGGTTCCAGTACAGCCTCAGTAAGCTGCTATTGGTCCAAAGTGGCTGTGTTTGACAGCGAAAGCAGCAAATGAGCTTTTAGTTTATTCTTCTGGGGGTGCAGCCGTAAGAGACAGTTTAATGGAAATGTGGCCTTTGGGAGCCGATTAAAAAATGTGCGCGTGTATTTGTGTGCGTCTGTGTATGTGACTGTGTATACTTATCTTTGTGTGTGTCTGTGTGTGTGTGTGTCTGTATGTGTGTGTGAGTGTTTGTGTGTCTGTGTGTGTGTGTAGATGTACTGCATGCATTTGTGTGAGCAGTGTGTATGTGGCTGTCTGTGTGACTTTTGCATGTGTGTGTCTTATGTCTCTCTGTGTGCGTGCGTGCGTGTGTGTGCCGTGTGTGTGTGTGTGAGAGAGTGACCCAGAAGCGGCGGTCCCTGCTGAGTCTGTTTGGACTAGAATCAGGCCCCGCCGGACTCCCTGCAGAGCCCTCTAACCCGCGCGTGCACCCCAGGGAGCCGTCAGCTCAACAGCTTCATCATTCACAGAGAGGCCCGCAGAGGCCCAGAGCAAGGCCTCCGACACACAGCCAGAACCAGGGCCAAGCACAGCAGTAATTAACACACAACTTAGACGGATGGGGAGGAAGTGATAGATAGATACATATTTAGATAGATACATACATGCATTCATACATACATACATACGTAGATAGATAGATAGATAGATAGATACATACATACATACATACATACATACTTACATACTTAGATAGATAGATAGATACATACATACTTCGATAGAATCTTAGATGCTTTGTTGACCCCCAAGGGGAAATTCAAGACTTATAGACTTCACAGGATCAATGTAGATGATCAGGGAGGGATGGAGAGATGGAGAGATGGAGGGATGTGTGGGTGGAAGGATGGAGCTGTTGAAAAGGTGGACAAAGCATTGAAAGTAAGATGGTGGTATTCGTTGGTAGTAAGTATTCAAACTAGTATTCAAAAAGCTGCGGAGATATCTGATCAGCAGGGTAGGATGGCACTAGTCAAAGGGTGTTGGGCTGATTTAAATAAGAGGAACAGAGAGAGATGAGCATGAAGAAGTCCACAGCTGAAGAGGGGAGGCCTGTGGGAGAGAGAGAGTGAGAGTGGGATGAGAGTGGGGTGAAAGGCAGCTTTGCTCTTTTGCCAAGCCAACGACTACTTAATGTTTGGCCTCGGATTTGTTTACAAGTGCATTAACGAGCCTCCCTCACTCTTAAAGAAGCAGAGGGGGAACTGGTGTGTGTGTGTGTGTGTGTGTGTGTGTGTGTGTCTGTGTATGTCTGTATATGTGAGTGTGTGTGTCTATTTGAGTGTGTGTCTTTGTCTGTGTGTCTTTGTGTGCGTGCGTGCGTGCGTGCGTGCGTGAGTGCGTGCGTGCGTGAGTGTGTGTCAGAGAGCGCGTGTGTGTGTGTGTGTGTGTGTGTGTGTGTGTGCGTGTGTGTCAGAGAGCGTGCCAGCTTCTGCACTTTCTCAGGCTGAAGGGGCAGCAGGGATCCGGCCTCTGTCTCCACTCCGGCGTTCCCAGCTGTCCCAGTGTTCCGGACCAGTCTCGGAAGACCTCCACTGGCACATCCTAATCCCAGCGCTTTTAACCGCCGCACTAGGGGGGAACGTGTTTAGACGACACCAGAACAGAGAGCGAGAGAGGAAGGGAGGATGTGAGAGAGAGGGGGGAAAGATGGAGAAACATGTGAAAAAAGGCTTTTCAAATGTTTAAAGTTTAGAGCTCCGAAATGGACAGAGACGGAAGAAGGAGGTCGAGGTTTAGAAGTTGTCTTCCTCTATAAAATTGGCCTGTGGTCGTCTCCTCTCCGACTTGTTGACTCGTTCCTCTCTCTCTCTCTCTCTCTCTCTCTCTCTCTCTCTCTCTCTCGCTCTCTGTCTCTCACACGTTTCGCTGGAGTGCTGGCTGGCCTGTGATCTTGGCCGGCGTTGTGTGTGTGAGAGGGAAGAAGGATGGGGTGTGTATGTGTGTGCGTGTGGGGCCTGTCCTCAGAACAGGCCGACGCCGCTCCTCTGCACGTCTGTTGTGTGATGGAGAATTCGGGGCCTGCAGATTTATCACCGATATAAAACTCTTGCTTACATCTCCCACTGTCTCTCTTTCTCTCTCTCGCACTCTCTCTCTCTCTCTCTCTCTCTCTCTCTCTCTCTCTCTTTCTCTGTCTCTCTCTATTTCTCGCACTCTCCTGCTCACTCGCTCTGTCTCTTTCTGTCTCTTTCTCTGTCTCTCTCTCTTTCTCGCTCTCTCCTGCTCACTCGCTCTGTCTCTTTCTTTCTCTTTCTCTCTCTCTGTCTCCGTCTTCATCTCCCTCAGTCTTCATTCCAGGAAAAGACATCATCTTTCTTGAGATATTGCTGTCTTTTTCCTTCTCTCTCTCTCTCTACCTGTCTCTGTCTTGTCAGTCTTGCAGTCTATCCTGGTCTTGATCTCATCACAGAAATGATAATAAAAACATTCTTCTCTCTCTCTCTCTCTCTCGTGTTCTCTCTCGTTCAGGAGGTGGAAGTCTTGGACATCAGCCATATCAGGGACACCAGAACAGGGAAATATGCCAAGTTACCAAAGGTAGGTCAGACTCCGAGTGTCTGCAACACACCATAAATAATAAATAGATGTTTCGTTTCCATCACGGAACACTTTAGTGATGCCACCCTGCACACGCATACGCACACACACACTTGCGCACACACACACGCACACACGCACACACGCACACACGCACACACGCACACACGCACACACGCACACACGCACACACACACAGCTACAGATGAAGGGTTCTGACGATTGCCGTATATCTTCCAATCCACACAATTGAGTATGTGCATGTGCATGTCTTGTACGATGAGTATTTGTCAACAACCCATCGTGATCTACAGATTTGACTTGATATTAGGCACTGTGTCTTTGCTTAATCTGTAAAAGGTTATCGGTAACTGGAACAATCAATTGGATTAAGTGAATTGGGCAGGGTCATAGCAATGCATCCAAATCAAATCAAATCAAACAATTTATCGGCAATAATGAATAAAGACTTTGTTCTCAAAGGTACAGGTATGACGTGAGTATCCATGATGCACAATGCATCTATTAATCTTTTGATTTTGATAAAAAGATAGCCAACAGGAGAGCCTGTGTCCGTGCACGTCTCCAGTGCTGTGTTATGACATCGACCTGCTGGCAGAAACCAAAATGGCAAAGATCAGATCCGAGCGAGTGGAAAAGATCAGCGGTCCGTCAGGGGACAGAGCGAGGGCTGACCGCAGCGCCTCGGGCTCGGCTGGGCCGTTCAGATCGATGATGCTTGAGTTCTTGTGGCAGCACTCTCCGTGTCTTGCGACATCTCGTGTTGAGTGGCCGGCGAAGAGAAGTGCTGGACGGATACAGGAAGCATACGTTTGTAGTTGACGCTGTTACATACGTACGGTGTTCAATGCACCTCTAGCCGACGTCAGACATACGTTTGTTGTTGACGCTGTTACATACAGTACATACAGTGTTCAATGCATCTCTAGTGGACGTCAGACATACATTTGTTGTTGACGCTGTTACAGTACATACATTGTGTGTTCAATTCATCTCCAGTGGACGTCAGACATACATTTGTTGATGAATCTGTTACATACATACGGTATTCAAGACACCTCTAGTGAACGGAAGACATACGCTTGTTGTTGACGCTGTTACATACATCAGTGTTCAGTACACCTCCCGTGGACGTCCGACACATGTTGGTGGAGTGACCTTCTGCATCTACTGGAGGAGTGGGTGCTCCTTTAAGCCAAAGTGGTTATGCACAATAAGGAACCATATACTTAACCAGGAACAACATACGTTCTAGATACTGCCTGCTCCAGTCTGGAAGTTCTGTTTGGGTTGTGGTACACCGGTGTTCAAGGGTTGTTTTGGTGTTATTTGTTGGCTCAATCTCTGTTCTATCCAAGAGATGCTCACTAATTCGATGTGTTCTGTCTGTTCCACGGGTTCCGCTTTGCAGAGCCCCACCGTGCGGGATGTTCTCGGCTTAAGCAAGAACGAGGGGAACGTGGAGGCCAAGCTGGTGACGGTCGTCCATGGCAACGACCTTGTCAACGTCTCCTTCCTCAATTTCCAGGCCATGCAAGAGGACGTGGCCAAGGTAACCATGGTTACCCCCCAAACCATCACCATCACCACCACCACTAACCCATGCATCAAACACACACACACACACACACACAAACACACACACACACACACAAACACACACACAGACACGCACGCACACACAGTCAGGCTGAATTTCCAACACTGACCCCTGCATCTCATATCTTTCTCATGTCTCATACTCTGTATGTGTGTGTTTGTGTGTGTGTTTGTGTGTGTGTGTGTGTGTGTGTGTGTGTGTGTGTGTGTGTGTGTGTGTGTGTGTGTGTGTGTGTGTGTGTGTGTGTGTGTGTGTGTGTGTGTGTGTGTGTGTGTGTGTGTGTGTGCATATGTATGCATGTGTGTGTGTGTAAGCATATCTGTTGAACCTGCTGGCTCATTCTCCGTTGGCCCATACCAGAGCCAGCGGGGCATGAGCTCCCTGCGGTATTCCCTGTCTGTGGGCTGGGCTGGGCTGGGATGTTATGGTTCCATAGCCGCGGTGCCAGAGCTATTGTTCTCTGGAGGCTGGAGAGGAGGCAGGGGTCACTGTTTCCAGCACCTGACCCCCGGCCCTGCCGAGGACCGTCGCCCCCCCCCCCCCCCCCCGGCTCTTATCGCTGAGTTATGGCAGGGGTGGGACGGGTAGATAGAGATGGACAAAGGGCGGGTGTGTGTGTGTGTGTGTGTGCGCGCGCGCATGTGATTGTTGATAATGCTC
>NC_085009.1:8513624-8516361 GCF_963854185.1 Sardina pilchardus | reverse complement strand
TCTCTCTCTCTCTCTCTCTCTCTCTCACACACACACACACACACACACACAGATGCTCTCTTTCTCTCTTTTTTTGTTAGGGGAGAATGGAATTTTTGATGGATCAGTGACAATGTTTGTGTATGTATCTGTGTATACACTGTAGGTTTGTGTGTGTGTGTGTGTGTGTGTGTGTGTGTGTGTGTGCGTGCGCGCGCATGTGCATGCATGTTGCATGTGTGCACGTTCATGTTTATGCTTACATGTCAGTATGAAAATAGTTGCCATATACGTTTCTGCATTTTTATAAGCTCATGCATGTTAGTGAGGCGGAATGGTGACAGTGAGGTATTTTGTGGGGCAACTTGTGTGTGTTCCACTGCCCCAATCCATCTCCCTTTTGCATCTATTTACATTCAGCTGTGCAACACTGTAAAAAAAAACATCACTACTACTACTAGCTTGAAGATATTAAAAATAAATCAACACAGCTCCTGAATGTGCTCTTTTCAAGTAACACGATGTAGGAATTTCCCCTTCTCATCAGCTGGTAACTTACTATTTTCAACTTACTGGGTATCCAATTAGTGCTGAGAGGTACCAATGCGATGGAAAGGGTCCTGCTCCTGCCCTACGACAGTAATGTTACAGATGTTCTGGGTGCACACATTAGCAGTGTGGCAACAGAATTTGATTGAAGCTGTTATTTTTAAGGAAAAAGAACGACATTATGCTATCTGTAATGTTCTGCGTTTATCTCTATGATTAAATGGCATCTAGGTATTGGCATCACAAACTGAATTTGTCTTTGTTTCGTTTGGGTGTTAAGTGGGTGAAGATCGGGTGATGTGTGAGTATGTGTGTAGGTAGGCTTTGACTGACATGATGGTTTATCATTACCACCTACCATGGGCTTCTCATCAGAGATAGTGCTGTTACCATGCTGTGGTGACGTGTAGGTGGCACCATCAAGGTGATCAGTTCAAGCCTTTTGTTCGGCACAGCTATTTCATCACATGTTCGACTGACCTTTCTTCACCTACTGTATCTGGAGACCGATGAGTGATGTGTCATTATGATGTTCATGACTTTTCCTTAATGGACATGTTTTAAAAGAGCCGATTAGACAGAGAAAGAATAATCTCTTTGTTGCGTATCATGTGACTAGCTCTTACCTGTCCTACTATTGCCTTACTATACCTGCTATGTGTTTTTATTTCTATTAAAAAAAAAAAAAAAAAAAAACATTTCTTTTCATTCACTGATTGAGTTGGACTGATTCATTGACATAATATGCCATATGTCCATGCCAGGCAAGAGTATTGGCTGCCGGCATAATCTATGTGTCTACTGTGCATTTGCCATAATATAGATTGGCTTGGCATCATCCTGGATATTACCTGAACATTTTCAGTAGGAAGGATATGCAAATGGATATCTTTCAAAAATATTGATGTTCTCAGGAAAAGTGTACCACATTTCTGTGCTAATGTTCATTTCCTGAAAGAGGGGGGAATTTGCTTTTGACAAGAATAGAAGTCTGGTAGTGCATTTCTGTGTTTCTCTGATATTTGGTGTTAAAACAGCATAAATCATTCAGCTTGAGTAGTATGCCTGAAATAAATTCCTTCCTGCTGCCGTTTATCCCACTGTGAGTCTGTGATAAAAGTGGGAGAAAGAATCAAAATTCTTGTATGTAGTCTAAACAGAAATGCATCTACGACACTAAATGTTTTGAGAGAAAATGAAATCTATATCCTTCTTTGGTTTTGTAACCTCCTTGCCTCTGTCTCATAAATCTCTTGCTCTCCTCCCTGTACTCCCTCTCTCACTCTTTCTCTACCCATCCCTCTCACTCTACTCTCTCTCTCTCTTTCTCTATATTTTTTCTATCTCTCTCCCACCTCTGTCTTTATATTTCTGCATGCTCTGCCCCTCTTTCTCTCTCACCTCTGTCTTTATATGTCTTCTCTCTCTCTCTTTTCTCTCCCTGTCTTTCTCTTCTCTCTCCTCCAACTCTCTGCCTTTCTTTCTCTCCCTCCCCCCCCCCCCTCTCTCTCTCTCTCTCTTCTCTCTCTCCCTCTCTCTCTCTCTGTGAAGTGCAGCTCGACAGACACTCCTGCCTGCCTGTGCCAGAGGACAGAGGTCACTGTGACTCATCCTCATTGCGTGGCTGCGGGGATGGAAAGCACTACCTCCAGAATACCAATACCTCCCAGCACCGCTCAGCACAGCCAAGAGCACAGAGGGATAGATGAAGAGAGAGAGAGAGAGAGAGAGAGAGAGAGATAGAGAGAAAGAGAGAGAGAGAGCAGATGAAGTGATGGGTGGAGGAGTAGATGGGGGTGAGGTACTGATGAGGCTGGAGGCATACAGTATACTGCAGGAGACACCATTTCAGCTTTAAACAGTAATAATTCATATGTAGTTGATCCAAGGCATAGCATTTTAGTGTTTTATCTGAGGGACGTCCTTGTGCTTTCCCCATAAATGTGAGAAAACCCAACCGAATATACAGTATGCGTCTGCTGTGCTTGCATTGAGAATTCTGGTGTATTCTAAGCTCATGGCAAACTTTTGTCTTGACTTGAGGTACTCACATGTATTTTGAGTTGATCTTTTTTATTGAGAGATATTTTGTTTAATGTCCTGATAATGGCTTGGAAAAACTCCTATTTGCTATAACAATGAGGAAGCAGTGGCATTGACCGCAGGTGCCCCTGATATACCTGTAGGAGTTGTGTCAACGGGAATAATG
>NC_085009.1:8501124-8503624 GCF_963854185.1 Sardina pilchardus | reverse complement strand
GGTGTTTTTGAACAGTCCCGCCAATCAGCTGTTGTCTAACCCAGGTAGACCAACAAACAGACAGCTACCCCTTCAGACCTGGGGGAGAGAGACTGCCCAAACATTCACTGTCATAAGGTGGAGTGAGCACACCCAGCACGGCAAAGCCGGGCGTGACATCACTCCCCCCACAAGACAGAGACCCACATGGGACTCTGTAAACCATATTCTAACCATTTAGACAATTTCCCCTGATCAATATCAAGAAAATAAACAAACTCAACAAATTACACCCAAAAATACAAAATGACTAGACCCATTAAAATGTTAAACCAGTTACCCCAAAAGACCAATGTAACCAACCACAAGAAGTTACCAAACCCAGCCTCCCTAAGCCCCCCACCACCTCCTCCCCCTTCCCACCCAGCAGATCCTGGCGCCTGGATAGCAATTTAAGAATGGAAAGAGAGGAGATGGGAGAAAAGGACCTGAGAGAAGAGATAGACACCCCCTTAACGGTCACCTGTGAACAAAGCATCCACCATAACACTCAGACCTCTAATGTGCCTATAAATTATAAGGCCACAGAAAGAGCCCAACCACTGGTTATTGTTTCCAAGAGAAGTGAAGTGTCAGAATTAGGATCGGAGAAAAACACCACAAACAGTTACTTTAATACCCCTATTGAACCAATGAAACGCATCAATGCTGTTTTGATGACAGGGCGTGGAAATTGGTGTCAGGATTTTCGCGCTCACTGGCCGAATTTTCCCTTGACCGACTAGAATTCTCCTTTCGACGCTCAATCAATACCGGGCAATTTCTTTTCCAGTGGTCTTTCCCAAAACATGAGTTACAGTCTTCTTTAGAGTCAAAATCCGATGGTTTACCATGCGCAACTGAATTGGAAGTTACAAATGTGTCTGTATCAACACGAATAGCGACGTCCTTCGTGAGCCTAATGTTGGAACGCGGACTGAACTCAGGAACTGAAGTTTTGTGGATGAGAGAAAAGTTATCAAGAACAGCGGCATCTGCTGCTGTTTTCACGTGATGTTCACTAATATAAATGGCTATGTGATCAGGCCAAGTGTTTTTAAGTTGCTCTATTGAATCAACTAACCCACTAACCACATAACTGGCCAAACACACAAAACTAGCGTCTTTCAGGTTACTAACAATCAAATATTCCAACCATACAAATTAAAACGGGCAAAGTGAAAAGTAGCTCACGTTGACAGGACAACAATGGAGTTCCCCCTAAACATTTACCCCCCTACTATTATAACCTATCTTCCCACTAAGTCCAAGAACAAGGCTAATTTACTCACCAATACCGCTGGAATCGTACTGTCCCGACAAAATGCCAATTCAGCCGGTGTTCCACGGCGGTGCCCTCGTTCGGACTTCAGTGATCAGCAGCCTAACCCACGCTAATTGGGGATAAGACGAGCTCCAAAATATGCCACCCCGCAACGCAAGCTATAAACACACTTCGCCACTGACAATAAACAAACTGGTTGGATAAATTGCTCCAAACTGCGCAAAAACTCCCAATATTTGCCACAATCAAAATACTAACTTTAACAATCAAAATATCAAAATTACTTTCGCTACATTAACTGACCAATCGATGTGGAATTCCCACCAAACAAACTCAACGTGTGTCAGCTGATTAGGCTACTAGGCCCACCACCAGCTGATCACTCAAACGGTCCATTCACAAAAATGCGACCCAATGACGTAGCACTACTCACGCAACTAGGCCTACCAAAAGACCCCCAAAAGTCCGAATTACAGTAGGATACTCTCCAATGTAGGTTCAAAATGGCCGGATCGAGCCCCCATATGTCACGACTACCTAGCTCAAAGTAGTCATGACATGAAGGGAGACCACACCGTTTGAACAGTTAAATCAAATAATTTATTAAAGCATAAAATGATACTATTAAAGCATGATCTAAATCAAGACAAATGTCAAGTCAGTAAATGAGAAGCAACAAAAGGTTAATCAAATGTGTTGTGCAGATCAGTGAAGTGTAGACTAGCCTACGTGTTAAGCAAAAGGCAAAAGGAGTATAATGGTGCTGCCACCACCACCAGAGCCAAGCAAAGCAGAGCAATGCAGCGCAGAGCAAAGCAGAGAGAGACCAGCAGGTGTTTTTGAACAGTCCCGCCAATCAGCTGTTGTCTAACCCAGGTAGACCAACAAACAGACAGCTCCCCCTTCAGACCTGGGGGAGAGAGACTGCCCAAACATTCACTGTCATAAGGTGGAGTGAGCACACCCAGCACGGCAAAGCCGGGCGTGACATCTGGTATATTTCTCATTTCAGTTAGACATATTTCTACAAAGAGAAAATAGTTAATGGTCATTTCAATATCACACAATGGCCGCGGGAGCATCAGTTAAAGCAATTACATCTAATAAGCACCGAAGAGAAAGAATGAGAGATACAGAAGGTAAAAGTAGACAGGGAGGTGGATAGGTCGGCCGCCGGCCTACAATTAACCCAAATCT
>NC_085009.1:8493624-8496124 GCF_963854185.1 Sardina pilchardus | reverse complement strand
CTGGAGCCAATATGGAGCCATCACTGTCCTATTTTGATCTTTGACGTGGTCATAGAAAATACAATACAGTGAAATACGGTAATATCTCATGCTTAATTGAGGGGTTTCAGACTAGTATGATCCCACAGAGTACACCCTCTCAAAGATAATCTTTCAGACTTGATATTACACAACAGGAGGATGAAGCTGAAACACTCCAAATCCACTGAGATTGTTTGAATATGTGTATGTCTATGTGTGCATGATGTGAGCTATGCAAGTCTTTGGATATGAGAGATTTGCTCGTAATATACGATCACCATGAAGAGAGATCAGCATGAGAGGGCTTGAGATGTTTTATCTGATCTATCAATCTGAGGGTCTCCAAGGAGATGATCCAACTCCTCCTGACTCCAAAAACTCCTGAAAGAACCCTCCACACACATGACAACAGAGAGAAGTCAGAGCTCACACTCTCCACTGCTGCAACTCCAACTGTGAACATTGATAAAGTGGCCTCATTTTAGACAGGCGCTAAGGAAGACAGCACCACCAGGCCAACCGTCTCCACAAGCCTCCCCTGCGCCAGTGAGGGCTGAATGGACCAATTCCATCCAATACTCAGGGCCTCCACTTGGCACCACTGAAAGGATTGTGCAACAGAAAAAAAGGATTCGAGAGCCACTGAGCCACCCACAAAGGAAAGGATTGTGTGTGCGTGTTTGTGTGTTTGTGTGTGTGTGTGTGTGTGTGTGTGTGTGTGTGTGTGTGTGTGTGTGTGTCTATGTGTGTGTGTGTGTGTGTGTGTGTGTGTGTGTGTGTGTGTGTGTGTGTGTGTGTGTGTGTGTGTGTGTGTGTGTGTGTGTGTGTGTGTGTGTGTGTGTGTGCGTGAGTGTGTGTGTGTGTCTGAATGTGAATGTGCTTATGTCAGGGAGGGAAACACATAGGGAAGGTGTTTGCTTGTGGAATGTGTTGGACTGGTGTCTGCCTCCACACTCCTTTTGTAATAAAGTGCAAAAGACGCTGTCAATACTCACAAATGCATTTGATTAATGATTACATAAATGCAGCTGTGCCTTATTGGTGTTTGTTTTCAGGGGGGTAAAAGAATGGAGGCGAGCCTGTGGGGAGAGCACAACACATACTAATAATACATCATGAATAATACAATCTGTTTCTCCTCCACAACTCGCCCAGGCCTGTTGCTCAACGCCAATTGTCTTTATTTTCCATGGCAGTCAGCCCCTTGCGTGTATCAATCTCTCCACTGGTGATCAGAGCGTTACCAAGCACCTGAGAAAGGGAGGAGGAGAGGAGAGGAGAGGAGGAGTGGAGGAGGAGGGGAGAGGAGAGGAGGATGGGAGAGGCAGTGCTGAATGACAAAACAAAGAGATTATGAAATGCAGGGAGGAAGGGAGTGAGAGAGAGAGAGAGAGAGAGAGAGAGAGAGAGAGAGAGAGAGAGAGAGAGAGAGAGAGAGAGAGAGAGATGGAGGACGAAGGTGTTATCGGGGAGAATTGAATTCCTTATTGGAGCTCAAGGAGTTTATTGTCCATTGCATCTCATTACGGACTAACATGAATGGTTCAACCGGCACAAGGGTACGAGACTCGTACAGACACTTTTACCTCGCAATGCCTCATTACTGGAAATGCACATTTATGAGTGCAACTTCGAACTCGCTTCAGTATGTTCAGACTTCTTATTTAAAGGCAGGTTTGTTGCCTTGGTTGCACCTGTTTATTTATTTTCTGTATGCTGTTTTTTTATGCAAAGGTGATGATGATGGTATAGAAGCATTCAATGGCACATCATTCTGACGCTTCAAAAACTGAAGGCCCAAATGTATGTTTTATTTAAATTTAATCGATTCCAGCTATGATGTTACATTGAAAAGGGAAACAATACATACATTATGGAAGATATGATGAAGTGTAAGGTAAATGGAATGCAACCACATTTCCACATCTAGGTCTGGAGCAGACATGAATTGGTTCACTGACATTTTTCTGTTTGCTCTTTTTTTTCCAGTAAAAACATATTGTGAAGTGAAATAAATGGATGGAAGGAAAAAGGACATCAAGCTGTGCAAAAAACAAAAACATGTTGGGATATCTTTCTTCAACTAAGTCAAACTTTGAGTAATGTTCTCATCTTTTTTTACCACAAGCCAAATAGAGAGTTAGTGAAACATTAAAGGTCTGAAGTCATTACATTACAAGTCATTACAATTTTTGATTTTAATTGAATTTGCCACAGCTCTGTCTTCTGTCTTCAGACGCATCAATCACAGCACAGTTGTTCTGCTTGTTCTGACCTAAAAGAAAACTGCACATGTTTATGACTATTGCAATTGAGTTCCACTGGGTGTAGAGAGAAGCATGCCGTCTGCTGGTCCTCCAACTCCAGCTCACCCACCCCAAAACTCCCCTCACCTGAGAGAGCCTTGGAGACCACACACCCACGCCCACACATCCACACACCCACGTGCCCACCAAACAGTCCAATGGGTGCCACTCAT
>NC_085009.1:8483624-8488624 GCF_963854185.1 Sardina pilchardus | reverse complement strand
GCTATGTCCATGGCGGGGGGAGGGGGGGGGGGTATTTTTCAGGGTCTAAGAGCATTGGCTGTGTGTGGAGATACGCTTGCATTTTAATGAGATGTAGTCATTTGCAGAGCAACTGAAGCCAAGGATGTCTTTAAGGTTAATATTTATCATGTCATCCCCTTGTTTTGCTTTTTTTTATGTTTGTCTGTGTCCAGTGTGTGTGTGTGTGTGCACGTGTGTGCGTGAAAGGGAGAGTGTATGCGTGTGTGTGTGTGTGTGTGTGTATGTGAAAGTGAACAATGCAAGAACAAAGAAGCAGAGAGCAGTAGAGAAAGAGTCCACATGCAGACAGACAGAGAGAATGAAATGTGAATGCAAAGTAGCTGCTAGCTAGCTGAAGTAACATGCAGACTGTGAGGAGAGGGGAGAATGGGAGCGTGTGCTGGACACACACACACACACACACACACACACACATACACACACACACACACACACACACACACACAAATAAACACAAACCACACGCATACACACACACACACAATCATACACACGTCTATGCAAACACAAAATAACCACCATGGGCTCTTGTGTGCTGGCAACGGGATGTGTTTGGAGTTATATAAATAATCAGTGCTGTCCAAGGCAGAGCCCAACACAACAAAAGGAACCACTATGGGCCCTGATTACGCCTGAGTAATAAGCACTCCAACATCCCATAATGATAGACCCCTCTGTCTGATCCATATCTATTCTCTGATGCAGACTGTACACGGTGACCCTGGCCATTTTGACATGAAATCAAATGCATTCCCATCTGATGCAATGGCTGTTTGCCACTGGTGTTGAATATGCGTGGAGGTGAGGGGTGTATTCTAATGGCCGGTCTGTCCACTGAGTCCATGAATATGGAGACTGTCTGAAGGCATGGGTGACTGAAAAGAAAGACAGAGGAGAGAGAGAGCGGGAGAGAGAGAGAGAGAGGTAGAGAGAGAGAGTGATGCATTTCCTTGCTGTTCTCGGAAACATGGGCCCCTTGCCTTCCATTTAGGCCGCCTCTTATCTCCCCCTCTGCCTGACAGCCCCATTACCTGAGCTCACCTCCGCCAAGGTGACGGCCCGCATGGACTGCATGCAGGATCAAGCACCCACCACCCACCTCCCCTCACACACACACACACACACACACACACACACACACACACACACACACACACACACACACACACACACACACACACACACACACACACACACACACACACACTTCCACCAGCACCACCAGGCCAGACAAGAGACACCCTCCACTCAGTGGCAATAGAGGCCAAGGCAGTGGGAAGAGACACATGCCCCCCCACCACCACCACCATCTCCATCTCCAACTGTAGATCAATGTGGAACAAGTCGGTAATAACGTCCAGTTACAGCTACAGCCATCGATTGGTTCACGCGAGCACAATAAATGTTACCCATTGTGGCCCGGGATCCATGGCTGTGGCAGATTATCTCGTAAAACAACGTCTGATTTGATCAAGTGCACCGGGTGAATGCGGGCCACGTTCGGGAAGTCACGGTTATTGCCTGGACCGCGGAACTCATTTTCAATTGGACCCCCGCGTCCCCCGACACCACACGAGGCTCTGTTGGTTGGCCACGTTCCTTAGCAGTTCTACAACCCCTGCTGCACTGGACTGGAGTCTAGGATGAGAAGCAAAGAAGAAACAAAAAGACCAAGAAAACAAGTCACACGTCTCGCTATGCAAATTATATTGACTTGTTGTGCTGCTTGATAGCTGTTCTTGACAAAGTTGCACGTTGTAAAGCACAACTTGTGTTCAGCATCGCTTAATAAATCTATAAATAGCTAGCCATAACGCGACAGCCTAGAGAAAGAGACAGTAGCTGACATTTACAGCAATTATTACACATGTTCAGCGCTATCCCTGCTTTCTGTAAGTTATCTTAATTAAACACAATATAGGAAGAATGGTTGCCATGCAACTGACAATATGATCCTTGTGCTTTGGTATCATTCTCCCCTGTGCCTAAGACATCAATAATGTGATATACTGTGCATACCCTATCATTGGCATTAACTGACATTAGAGTAGTGACATTAATGCTTCTGCACAGTCAGAAATAAAACCTGGAGGGCACTAGGGCAGGGAGTAGGGCACTGACCTCCTGCAAGGTCAAATGCCCAATCTGTCAATGGTGACGAAAGAGAGAAATCATTTGTGGATATGCCCTGTTATTTCGATTCACTGTAAAATGTAAAGCAGGCATAGAATGGAAGACTGTTTTTACCCTGGGTTTGTTTAATAAGGAGAGTTTGGTACCTGGCCACAAAGCTATACTGTGAACCCGGAAGCACAGTTATCTCTTCCTCTGACTTTGAATTGGCCACCATAAAAGCAGGCCAATCGGAACAAAGACAGAGTGTGACGCCAAACGCCGACCGTGATGCAAAGCATCCATCTGATCACCTTCCCCTCCACATGTTATGTTACCAATTTGAGTTGAATTAAAGATTCAAGATGTTGCTGTTGTGCATGTTGTGAGCAATTTTGGGGCAGCTAGGCAGCCAATCAGTGTAAAACTGACTTATTATACATGAGGGTGCCAGATAAGCGTGAGATAAGCACCAAACATCTGCTAAAATGGGCCGTATTATTCCCCAGCCTAATAATAGGGTTGTAAATCTGCTTGTGTGGGGTGGCCATGTTCTTGACAGAACAAACAGACCAAAGTGATGCAACCACAAATTTCAATGTCAAAATTAACTAATGCGTCACTATTTTGTAGAAGTCCCATAAGTTTCACTGAGAAGATTTAAGAGTTTGTTCCCATTTTTGAAAAGCCACTGGCTATCTAGTAATGACGCCACCTCTTTGGATAAGGTGGGTGGTCTGTGCATTAGTGTGGTGCTTACGGTGATAAACAACCAAGACAATGACAAAAAAAAAACATTCATAAGTGAACACATGGGAGAGAGGAATAATATAAAGCCCTTTACTCATCTGGAAAAGCTGCATGTCCTCATTAAGTTCCATTAGAGAAGTGCATTAACGCTATGAAACACCAGATCACCTATCTTCCTCTACCAGAGAACGGGCTGGATTATGAGAAGAAGTAATCAGGATTTTCTTATTTTCCTAATCCTAATTTAAATATAAATACTAATTTACAGATTTTGCTAATTAAACAGGGTATGGGGATTTTCCCTCAATGTTCTTAAGGGTAAGTCTTAATGGGAAGTGTTTTTCCAACAGAAAATTGCCTCCTCCCTCTCAAATCAAGATCAAGTGTGCTGTTTTCACGACCACTTTATTCCCTCTTTAAAAACTTCACCAAAATCATCTCTCCATCACCGTTGCAGTTCATCTCTCTATCAGCTACCACTTCTCTTCGTCTCTCTCTGATCTGGTTTTCTTCTGTCCTCTCTCCTCTCCCCTCCTCTCCTCCCCTCCTCTCCTGTCATTTCCATCAGCTCATTGTATCTCATTCCGCATGCCTCTCTCCCTCTCTCTCTCTCTATCTCTCCTTCTCTCTCTCTCTCTCTCTGTCTCTCGCTCTCTTCGTCTGGCAGACTCTGCCGGCATTCGCGCTGCATCTCAAGCAGAGGCCCCCTCGTCGCTCGTTGAGGATTCACACGCTCGGCGTGCCAGGGCCGTCCGCTCCACTTGGTCCGCCGCTCTCCAGCCGGCTGCCCGCCACCGTCCCTTTCTCTGCGCCCGAGTCCCCTCTCCAAATCTCCGCTCCAACAACCCCCCCACCCACCCACCCCACCCGCCCCCCATTTGCTCCGTCCTCTCCGTCTGACGAGTCCACAGCGTTCCCCCCGGCCACTTTAGCCCAGAGTGACCCTCTCCAGGCCGCATGGCTCCGTGTCCCTGGCTACTGGGGATCGATGGAGGCTCTCTCAGCCGACGCTGCATCCAGGGCCAACTCCGCTGCTGCTGCGCGGCCTGCTTGAGAGTGCTAATCCAGGCCGGAGTTCCTCCGCCTCCCCAAAGGCCTCCAGCGCGGCGGCTGCCTTGGCCCTCGCCATGATTAGGAGCGGATACGGGGGAAAAACACAGGGCCTCTCTCTCTCCCGCTCTCTCTGGCGAATCTCTGGCGAATCTCTCCCAGATATACTTGACAGTTTAACGATATTGGATGTTTTCAGATGGCTCGGATATCTGCAAGGCTGCACGTTCCTCTTCAGACTTGGGGGTATATGGATGGGTGGGATATGGAGTGGGTGGGGGGGGGGGGTGAGAGTAAAAATCAATGTCTCTCTAAGTCAAACGCATGTGTGTTGTGGAGATGGGAGGTGGGGGGGATTGTGGGGGATTGCGAGGGGGGGATCATGAACTTCACTTTTAGTGCTGATGAATGCGGTGGACGGCCGGCGCGGATGATAATGAAATTGTTGCGAACGCGCAATTTATGTGTCAATGAGTTAACTTAAGCGGGTGGCGCTCGCCACTCTCCCCCTGGCCATTGTCAGCCTGAACCCATTAGCACATTGGCGGAGCGACATTAACCTTTAGCAGCCGGCGCCCACAGACGTCCTGTCGGCGGGCACGTATCCCATCACGCCGGGCGCTCTTCAAAAAAACCCCCCCGCTCGTTTTTAAAAAATGGATCGTTACCTCGCGTATATGTCTAATAGATCGCGCGCATTTAGAAAATATGGATGTAGGGAAAGTCCATCATTTTCGCAGCTTCGGAGCCATAGCGGTGAATTACAGTGTCTCTGTGGGGACTAGCTTTTGCTCTTTTGCTCTTTTGCTCTCTCTCTCTCTCTCTCTCTCTCTCTCTCTCTCTCTCTCTCTCTCTCTCGTGCGCTCCTTTCGTCTTGTGCCGAGGAGGATGTGGCGCGGGCCACAGATGACCTCTCCGACTCCAAGATGGCTCCCCCTGCAGTGAGCTCTTCCAATTAGACTAGAGCGCAGCAGAGTCCTCGCGTATGAGAGACAGGAAGATACAGCGAAAGTGAGACGCCGAGCCCCAGATGCTAGATCTAATGC
>NC_085009.1:8473624-8478624 GCF_963854185.1 Sardina pilchardus | reverse complement strand
CGCTCCTACAAAAGAGCCACGCTACGGAACAAGCTGGACTGTAATTGATGTCACAAAGGCAAATATGGAGCTGATAAACGGAGAAAGAAAAAGAGGACAAAAAAAAGAAGAAGAAAAGAGATGGAGGAGAAGACAAAGAGGAGGAGGAAGATAAGGGAGGAAAAACAGGAAAAGAAAATGATTCGACATTTCTACATCTGGCCTCGCCGCAACAACAGCAACCTTTTCTGATCACAAACGGCAAGAGTGGAAACATTTTCCTTTTAAAGGACAAAAAAACAAAAAAAAGGGAGGAAAACACAAGACAGAGGAAGAGAGGAGAGGAGAGGAGAGAGAGAGGAGAGGAGGAGAGGAGCGGAGGGGAAAGGGGCCGAAAAACAAGGCTGCATAGCCCGCATTCCAGTACGGCTCTGCAAAAAGTTTGGCGGCTGCTTCCCGCGAACGTGTAAGTTTGGTGGAGGCGAGAGGTCAGCCGCCAGGCCCACAGCAGCTGGCTCTGTGCTCAGAGACGAAGACGAGGAGGGTGGGGGGGGGGTGGAGATGGTGTGGGGGTGTGGTGGTGGTGGTGGTGGTGGCGGAGGTTAGTCGCAGGGAGGGCACCGAGTGAATCTGGCTGCCAGTCACCCGGCCCAACTATTTGCATGGTCTGCCAATCACCGGCGGCGCGGAATCCACAGGGGTCACGCGGGTCGAGCCGAGAACACAACAGAATCTCACGAGCGAGAGAGAGAGAGACTGAGAGAGAGAGAGAGAGAGAGAGGGACAGAGAGACGGAGAGAGAGAGAGAGAGAGAGAGAGAGACAGAGAGGGACAGAGAGACTGAGAGAGAGAGACTGAGAGAGAGGGAGCACGCCAGGGCCCTTATGTAGGCCCTGCTGTCAAGTGAGTGTTGCCGTGAACAACAGAGAGGGACTGTGGGAGGCTGGAGGTCACTGCTGCCTCTGTGTGTGTGTGTGTGTGTGTGTGTGTGTGTTTGTGTGTGTGTGTGTGTCGCCGCTGCTGCTGCTGCTGCTACCGCCGCTGCTGCGGTGGCTTGAGTCCGCACTCCTCCTCTCACCAGGCTGAAGAGCCCTATAGTGCGCATGTCATGTGCGCTTGACAACTAGGATCAGATCAACAGCGGTCTGCAAAAGAGCAGTCCTGCGGCGCGCTGTTTCCAGGAAGCGTGGCTGAGGTTTGCGTCCACCGCAGCTGCTCGGGAGCTGAGCCGATTGAGACTGTGGAGGGTCCCGCCGTCGCGGGGCCACGTCGATGCGATTTCCGACGGCTGGAACGACTTCCACCAGAGATGGTCCTCCTTGGTCACACACACACACAGACACAAACACACACACAGAGAGAGAGACACACACACACATGGCTGCCGTGGCACTTGATGCAGATGCACTTGTGATGAGGGAACGCTGCGCGCGGTGTGTGGCACGCGAGTCAACGTCACGGCTCCCATCTTGCTCTCAGATGGCCGTCTGGTTCTCTGCGTGTGTCTCTGAGCACAGTGGGTCTGTAGCACAGGCCTGATATTGCAGTGCTTCCATCCCTCTTCTCTCTCTCTCTCTCTCTCTCTCTCTCTTTTTTTCTCTATCCCTCCGCTCTCTCCCCCTCCATTGTGTCGTTGTTTGGGCTCCAGATGAGAGCAGGATGTGGAGAGATAGGTGACTCAAATGTGTGGGAATGTGTTTTTATTGGTGTTTGTGTGTGTGTGTGTGTGTGTGTGTGTGTGTGTGTTTGTGTTAGCCTCAGTATTAGCAGAGGATAAAAGTAATGGGATTTGTAGTGCTGAGGCACAGAGTGTCACCAGGATACTACTGATGACTGATAAGAGTTTTGGTGTGTGTTTGTGTGTGTGTTTGTGTGTGTGTGTGTGTGTGTGTGTGTGTGTGTGTGTGTGTGTGTGTGTGTGTGTGTGTGTGTGTGTGTGTGTGTGTGTGTGTGTGTGTGTGTGCACGCGTGTATGTGTTTGTGTGTATGCGTGTGTGCATGTATGTATGTGTGTGTGTGTAGAACTGTGTAGAAAGCGTACAGAGATCCCTATCAGAGAGAAGGTTGAGCCACAGGATGTCCCACTGTAGCAAATCCCCATAATATGGCAAATCTCTATGTGATAAATGCATGGGATGCTTCAGGTCAAACCAGAAGGATTTCATCTCTTTGCCTTTTTGGCAAATCATCCAAACATTTCCTTTGTAAGTGTTTGTGTCATATCGTATATAGCCTTTAATTACAGTGAAGCAGTTATGTAATTTACATAGTTAAGTTACAAAACAAAAAAAAGTCTCAAAACACATTTAACCCATCTACCTTTCATCTGGATAATTAGGGGGAAAACTTTAAGCGTCGTCCGCCTTCTAAACGCTTCTAGAAGCATGCCTTAAGCACACAATTAGCCGGCGTAATACAAGCAATTTTCTGGTTGAAGTCGACCTTAATAAGTTCTTAGGGGGATTACGGCACGGCGCACACCAAAGCCAGTTTCGCCACGAGAGTGAAACCGAAGAAGGCGCCGAGGCCCTTCGGCTGGCTCGAGCGCGTTGGCCTCCCCCCACCGACTGCAGCTGGATAAATGGGGTCAGTGTTGGCACTGTCTGCCACGCTGCTGCTCACACACACACACACACACACACACACACACGCACACACACACACGAAGCACCTATTAAAGCAGCAGGGCCTCGGCTACCCGCTGCCAGGGTACGGCGGTCGAGCCCAGCGGAGCTACGCGCACTAGTGGCACGACGGCGACTCCTCTCGCTCCTAACGGGGGTCGTGAAAGGGGCCTATTATGCAGACGCAGGGAGCTTTTTCTAAAACATAAAAAAAGAGAAAAGAAAAAATGCAGTCCTCTAATTGCATTAGCTGTCCCGAGTATCTGTGTATCAACATGGTAATTATGGCAGATAATGCGGTTTAGATTCTGTAACAACAGATAATCCCCGCTGATAAACAGTGTCTGGCTTTTCAGAGATTATAAAGTACTCCGATTGTTGTTCGGATGCGGCATGGATGTTAGGACGCATTATGCTTGGAGTGGTAGCATGCAGATGGTAAACGTATGCAACAGTGTGTGTGTGTGTGTGTGTGTGTGTGTGTGTTTGCTTTCCTCATCTATAAAGGTTGTTTTCATGTTTTTAAAATAGTTTAGATAACATGCAAATACGTGGCAGTGAGTTTCCAGATCCATATTGGTGACACAGTCACAAAGATAACCATGAAATACATACATGATGAAATAGATAATAGCCTACATATAAATAAAACATTAAAAGTGAAAAATAGACTCTGCTGAAGCCCTTTTGAATACACATGCCCGTTAATTGCCTAAAGATGAAAGGGTATGCGCATTTATCATGGGTAGCTTCACTGACAGATACTGCACAGTCACAAGCCAAAAACATTAAAAACTCTAGACCACTTTTTCGCCAAAACATTGCATACAAGTGTCTGTTCATTCAGGAAAAAAATATGTAAGGATGATCAATTAAAAGGTGAAATCTCAACTGACACAAAACAACTATTGACTCAAATGTTGCATGAACGTTACAGAACCATTACTCAGGAAACTCCCTCAATCTGTCACACATTCTTGGTGTATAGCTGGCAGACCACCTTTGGAAATGTGACCGAAGGCTCGGTTATGTGTGGAGGGAGATGACAGCATGAGTGAGTGCTGATCACCTGTCTAAGGTTTCAACACAGTGTCCGCTCTATATAGTTTCCCCATACCGCTCTCTATGATAGCCTTTCATATAGCTAGCTAGCTAGCTAGCTAGCACTGCTGGCTCGGTCTCTACAGCCTCAGGTATCCCCTGTCAGCTCTCAAGTGTCACTTCTGACAGATCCCAGGTCAGACTTGGGCTCTCTCCCCGTCACCGCGATGTGCGCTGAACAGTTTCTCCTGGAGCTTACTGTCTTATTTTGTACTTGGTAAGCACACTGAACTACCATTTTTTTGCTATATAAAATATGACTTATGAATTCTTACTGCTTTTTTTCTCTCTTGCACTTGTTAAGCACATTGAGCTGCCTTTTGTGTATTAAATGCGCTTTATAATTATAACTGCCTTGCCTTGCCTTGAAACTGTCTCTCGATGCTCTTTCACGAGCTGGCCTTTCATATAGCTAGCTAGCTAGCTAGCTAACGCGCGCCAGCTCTGACTCCCCGCTGCTTTGGGAACGACGCACCGGCTCTCGTGTGGCTCTTCTGACACGATCTCGCAGATCCTAGATCAGATTTGAACCCTCTCTCCGTACTGCCCTCCTGTGCTGCTACCCATCTCTGGAGATTAGCATGTGTGTTTGTACTGGGAAGTGAGAAAGATAAGAGGAGGTAGCAGCACACACATACATCACCCAAGCTCTCTCTACCAGGAGGAGCTGCATTCCTCCCGACTGGTCTGCACGTTCCTCAGCTCTGACCAGCAGGCCTCAGCCCTGGTGAAGGCCCGCGCTAAACAAACAGCCCTATCACGGACTATCTGATGTGAACCCTGCCATAGGGTTTATCCAAACATCAGAGTGACTCGATTTCAACTTTCAAGGGATGTGTGTGTGTGTGTGTGTGTGTGTGTGTGTGTGTGTGTGTGTGTGCGTGTGCGTGTGTGTGTGAGTGAATATGTGCCCAGAGGAAGCGATCACCCATGGAAACGGTTCCGTTTGTCTGTCAAATCCGACCTGGAAACATTGACTTGTGCCAATATGAATCCGCAGCCTTTTTTAATTAAAGGCATAAAAGAGGGGCCGAATGTATATTCTTTAAAAAATATACATACATGTTATGCTTCTTATTAAAAATACACCCAGCGCCACGGGGGTGATTGGACAGGGAGAAGGTGAGGAAAAAAGAGAAGTGAAAAAAAGTGAACACGTTTCTCATATTGACTTTACCGGCCTTCTGCCATGCAATTAGTTCAAACCACAGAGAAAGAGACAGAGAGAGAGAAAGAGAGAGAGAGAGAGAGAGAGAGAGAGAGAGAGAGAGAGAGAGAGAGAGAGAGAGAGAGAGA
>NC_085009.1:8471420-8473424 GCF_963854185.1 Sardina pilchardus | reverse complement strand
TGTGTAGGGGGACTGTGTGTATGTGTGTAGGGGGACTGTGTGTATGTGTGTAGGGGGACTGTGTGTATGTGTGTAGGGGGACTGTGTGTATGTGTGTAGGGGGACTGTGTGTGTATGTGTGTAGGGGGACTGTGTGTATGTGTGTAGGGGGACTGTGTGTATGTGTGTAGGGGGACTGTGTGTGTATGTGTGTAGGGGGACTGTGTGTATGTGTGTAGGGGGACTGTGTGTATGTGTGTAGGGGGACTGTGTGTGTATGTGTGTAGGGGGACTGTGTGTATGTGTGTAGGGGGACTGTGTGTATGTGTGTAGGGGGACTGTGTGTGTATGTGTGTAGGGGGACTGTGTGTATGTGTGTAGGGGGACTGTGTGTGTGTGAGAGCATCGTCCACTCCCACACCTCACACGCTCCTCTGTGTCCCAGGGCACGGCCAGCAGTGAGGTCAACGCCACCGAGGAGATGTCCACACTGGTCAACTACATCGAGCCGGTCAAGTTCAAGTCCTTTGAAGTAGCGCTCAGTAAGTACAACGTGCGTGTGTACGTGTGTGCGTGTGCGTGTGTGTGGTGTGTGTGCGTGCGTGCGTGCGCATGTGTGTTAAACATTAACTGAATGACTCATTTAGGTTGCTTGGTTCTCTAATAAAGGAACAAGTGATGCCTCATTAGACTTAATGGCATCTGTCCACCCCCCCCCCCCCCCCCCCCCCAACTACAGGGGTATAAATGATACACACAAACACACACACACAATAGACTGATGCAGATTCAGTTCCCCTGCACACACACACACACACACACACACACACACAATAGACTGATGCAGATTCAGTTCCCCTGCTATAGTGATGGATCACTCTGTGACTGAACAAAAGCTGTGTAGAGGCTCGTTTGCGTACTGATGCCCTAGTACACTCTAGCACTGTGTCAGACAAAAGTCAAATGAGTCTCCTCTGTCCGTCTGTCTGTCTGTCTATCTATCTATCTATCTCTCGTCTCTCTGTTTATCTCTCTATCCCTCTCTCTCTCTATCCCTCTCTCTCAGAGAGAAATAAATACTATGAGATGTCCTCTTTCGTGGAGACCAAAGGCATGGACACACTGAAGAGCTCTCCGGTGGAATTTGTAGAGTATCCTTTTGTGTGTGTACGTGTGTGTGTGTGTGTGCGCGCGTGTGTATGCGTGCATGCTTGCGTGTAATTATCCGACGGGGAAAGTGGGGAAATACGCGTGTAGTGCGTGTTCCTTCCTTCTTCATGTTTGTTTCCTGAGTCTGTGTATGAGGATGTCCGCCGCCCTGTTCTCCCCCTCATATATATATATTACCTGCGTCTGGGGGCGGAGTCTTCTTCTGGGTGTCTTATTTACTGGCATTAGAGGAGCGTGTGCTCTGTTTGGGGTGTGTGTGTACACAAGATAAGAGGAACTCATAAATCCTGCTTGATATTACTTTTTTGTTTGTGTATGTGTGTGTGGGTGTGTGTGTGCTTGTGTATGTGGGTGTGTGTGTGGGTGTGTGTGTGCTTGTGTGCATGTGCTTGTGTGTATCTTAAAGAGTATCGACAAAGTTTGACATTACGTTTCCATGACTGCAGTGTCACGGGATCTAAACACACTTTTGAAGTGGCAACGACAGCATTGCATTTAGACATGAGGCATCTCTTCTACCTCATAAATTGTTTGTGTAACTGTACTACAGCCGTTTAAGGTGTTTTACCTGCTAGACAGCCGCTTAACCACATACAGTAACACAGATTACCTGTCGGGACGTAACAGTAAGAAGCAAAATTCCAGGGGATACGTCTTAGCGTCTTTTCGTCTTTTTTTTTAGTATATTTTTGTTGGGCTTTTTACGCCTTTAATTTGACAGGACAGTAGAGAGAGACAGGAAGTGAGCAGGAGAAAGAGCTGGGGTGGGATCCGGAAAGGACTACAGGAGCGGGAATCGAACCCGGCCGCTGGCATGCAGTGCAGGTACCCCAGCCAGTCGCACCACGGCTGGGG
>NC_085009.1:8453920-8458920 GCF_963854185.1 Sardina pilchardus | reverse complement strand
TTGGGCTTTTGGTGTGTGTGTGTTTGTGTGTGTTTGTTTGTTTGTTTGTTTGTGCATGCGTGTTTTGCATGCGTGTTTGTGTGTCTGTGTGTGTGTGTCTGTGTGTGTGTGTGTGTGTGTGTGTGTGTGTGTGTGTGTGTGTGTGTGCACACTCATAAAAGGTAGAGAAAATTAGCTTTAGGTCTATGCGTATCAGGGGAAAATGGTACTCGGTGTCACTGTTCTACTTTCATCTGTGTCATGTGGTCTGTGGTTGGTTGATTGATGTTGTCCTGGCATCTCTGACGTGTTTGTAGCCAATCAGATGAGAATTTGTCCTCCTAAAGTGACATTTGGACAAATAAGCTTCCACTTGACAGTCAGACTGTAACACAACAGCCTAATCTGCATCTTCACAAGCGCCCATAGAACCAAACCACTAAACTATCAAGGTTGAACTCTATGACATTTTACGAGTGTTTCATAATCTATTAGAATTGAATTCACTTTGAGGCCACAGGGCACTTGAACTCCTTTGAAGATTAGTCGCCCAGGTCTGTCTGCTTTGCATCTGAAAGACCCCTGAAGAATAGGCATGTTAGGTACATAATCATGGCCCATGTGGCAAAGTTAAAGCCTATTTTATATATATAATATATATATATATATATATGTATACACCCCACCTGAGATTTTATGACCGTAGAGGGAATGTTCATTTTGCATGTGTCTTTTTTTGTCCCTCCTGCTCGAGCAGTTTTGCACAGCCAAAACCAAAGGAAACGAATATGAATATCCCCCCCCCCCAAATATCACCTGTGAAAGACGAGGTTTTATGCATCGTACAGTCTCTCCACGCATGGACTAAATATTATAACATAGCAGAATAGTTGGCACAACTGGGCTCTACCAAAATGAAGCGGTAGATATGTTTGTAAAGAGTCATATTACAGTACGTACGTCTACACCATATAGATTATGTCCATGGTATTGCTTGTGTTAATCTGAGTACTTCTATGTGTATTTACTACTGACTTAAGGTACATTTTATAATATATATATGTATATGTGTGAGAGAGTGAGCAGCATATGGTGGTGTGAAGTTATTCTTTGAACTGAAAGCCCTATTCTGATTGGGCCATTTCCAAACTGCTCTCTGCTGCCTTTTGGTCCTTCGTATGATAGATGGACTGTGGCGCATCACCTTACATTTTTATATTTGTAACAATTTTAAAAAACATTTTAATTTTTTTTTCTCCATTTCAGTTATTTTAACATTTTGATTTTAAACGTTTTAGTACACATGACTTTGCCTTTTGGATTGAGTCTCCCTGGAATTGTATGATGATTTTTTCATTTCATGTGTTCCTTACTTTTTGATTTTTATTTTTATTTTGAGCAAAAACTAAGTCACTAATGTAATTTGTGTTGTGTCCAGGAGGTACTGTGAGAAAGTTGTTGTTCCCTGACCCATGTGTTTCTGGCATTTACAGTAGTGAGGTGTTTGTATAGCAGCTTCAGGGTGAAAGAACATTAGCTAGGTCTCCATAAGTCAAACTCATATGTGTATTTGGAGTTATCGTCTGTGTATATTTAATCACTAATAATTAGAAAAAAGTATAGGTCTTTTAGAAAACATACCTTTTTACAAAATTACTTATTGCACTTTTTATTTTCCCTGGTTTTTAGGCTTCATTTTACTTCAACAGACATTTTGTTCTCTCCCCATCTTTCCTGGATTTCCAATCTCCTTGTAGTGATCATCTGGATTGCTGTTTTTAAACAAGATGGTTGACTTTTTCTACAGCCAATGCCTGACTTTTTCCCCCCCAAGTAAAAAGGGAGCTTAGAGGAGATGTTTGTATCACTTTCAGTGAGTGATCGAGGTAGGGATGCATCTCTTAATGAAATCTTGACCAAAGCCACCCATGGTGCAAACCAAGCTTTAAGGGATGAGGCTATTACGATTGCTACGAGTCGGAAAATGTTCCCCAAAGGGCTAATACAGGTCTGCCTCTATATCATAGCTTTAAAAACCCATTGCAAAACAACCAAACTGCAAAAATCAGAGGCCCTGGTTGCTTTCTCTCTCTCTCTCTCTCTCTCTCTCTCTCTCTTTCTCCCCACTCTCACTCTATCTTTCTATTTCTCCAGGTATCTCCCTCCTGTTTATGTTTTTGGTGGTTATTTTGCTGGTTATCCATTAAAACTTGTTAACACTGTATGTAGAGAAAGTACTGGTCTGCCTCGCTAAAGGGAAAAATTGTTCTTCTGGATGTAATTTTTATCGTGCCGACAAATAATATAAACTGTACATTCAATAAATACAGGATTTTGTTTAGAGAATTGCTTTCGGCTGATCTTTAGTTGGACATCTTTTTTTCCTCCATTTGCAGTTGCAGCAGTTTCCGGTGTCTTTTGCATTTAACAGCCATTCATCTACATGCCCCCATGCAGAGGAGAACACATTATGTACATTCTGTTAGCAGCTATGGGTAATTTAGCTCACACTAGGGAAGAATGCATTGGGGCACATTTCATGTAAATGGTCCATTCTGTTAACGCTGTCAATAGACAAACGGCAATGTACACATTTCCTTCACACAGACGGTTCCATAAAAGGCTATAATATTTTGTAAAGTAAACAAGATTGTGCAGGAGCTGCGCTATGGTGCGATCAGTTATCTTCTGAATTTGATCGTCGGAAGGATCTTATTGCCTTTTTAGGTCCCTAAGCACAAGACCAATGCGAAAGCCTCCCTTCAGATGACAGTGATGTAGCCTACCAGATACAGCCCATGCATCCTGTAATTCCCACCCCAACATTGCGCATCCCACTGGTATCACCCAAGGCACCTCACTATGAGCCCTGTGTGTGTGAGTGAGAGATGTGTGTGTGTGTGGGGGGGGGGGGGGGGCGGGGCTCCATCAGTCACCGCAGAGAGTCCCCCCTCTATCAGGAGCACACACACTCCAGCAGCCCTCCGATCTCTCCCTGTGATTGTGTCGGCTGGAGCAGCAGAGGTGAACAGCAACCTGAGGCCAAATCCATTCCGATTGAATCTGGATAAAGTGCCAAGAAGTCGACGAAATTAAACCAACATCTCCCATCACAGCCCTTGAGTGTGGACGTAGGGGTATGGGCGGCGGATGCAAATGAAAAAGCCCAGGGATGTCATTGTTCCACCCAAGGAGAAAACATATGGCAAGAAAATTGGTATTTTGTCCTTAAATCCCATCAGCACTGTGTGTGTGTGTGTGTGTGTGTGTGTGTGTGTGTGTGTGTGTGTGTGTGTGTGTGTGTGTGTGTTTTTGCATATGTAAGTGTGTGTATTGTGTGTGTGAGTGTGTGTATTGTGTGTGTATTGTGTGTGTGTATTGTGTGCGTGTGTGTGTGTGTGTGTGTGTTGGGGTACACACAAGTACACCCTGCCATCTCTCCTTACACCATCGCAACGAGACAATCACCACAATAACCCTCCCAGCATCAGTTCCCGTCTGTCGCTAGTCTGCCGTCTCTCTCTCTCTCTCTCTCCGGCGACGCGGAGGGACTTAAGGGAGGGCGACACAGAGCGAACGGAAGAAGGGATTTATTCCTCTATTTTAAACCATCCATTTTGAAGACTTATTGTGCTGTGCAATACAAAAAAAGGACTCCGCAGCCTACATGGGATGGAAAGCCTTTCAACTGCTTGGTTAACCTCCCAAAAATAGCAATGGCTTACATCATTAAAATCTGAATTAGACGTCTACACAATTTGTTTTATCCCCCAACCCATATCTCCACCCCCCCATCCCCCCACCTCCACTCCACTTCCGACACCAGCCGAGTGAAGCTGGGTACTTAAGACAGAAAACACACACACTCACACACACACACACACACACACAGAAAGTGTGCCACAGGAGGGATAAAGGGAATAAGGCTGGCAGAACAAAAGCAGGTTGGAAGCTTCTCTATTTTCCTCTCTCTCCCTCTCTCTCTCCTTCTCTCTCTCTCTCTCTCTTTTCATCTCCATCTTGTCGGTTCCTTTCCTCTGCCTCACATCCTGTCCCCCCTGTGCTTCATGTTCAGCAGAGCGATGGCAGGCCACGTCCGTCCACTTTGCCTCCTAGAGGTAAAGAACATGCCAGTGCACTGCGGTGCCAATGTGTGAGATGCTATGGGTTTGTACAGTATGACCGATAAGTGGCATCTCTCTCCCGCTCTGCCCCCATACCAGTGCATGATACTGTAGACCTGCCTGTTAGCCTGAGTGAACCTACATGAAACTAGGAGCACGCTGTGAGATTCTGGCGATTCCTCAATTCATGGTCGATTTTCTAAAATCACCCAGGAATCGCAACTACAACTGCTTATCCGGCATGGGGCAGACTTAATAGGCATTTTTATTTATTTTATTAGAATTGTATTATTATATTTTTTATAATATATAGGTGTACGGCTAAGAGCGTTGTTGAACACAACCAGTGGCTATACTGTATCTTGGTAGATGGTTCTAGAAAGACTATCCCTTGAGCCTTAGTAGTAGAAAATCTACAGTTTCTCCAGTGCTGCACATACTGTACTGTAAGTGTCAAGTCCTGAAGAAGTGTTCAGAAATGGGCTCCAACAGACAGGTATTTGCCTTATTATTGAATTATGAAGAATGGGTCACAATGTTTTTTGTCTCAACGTTTGCTACCACAACTACCTGGTTGGTGAGATCTTTTGATTGTTTTGGCTGACTCACAACTGTGCTAATTGATGCAATTAACGTTGGTCTGTGCAACTGCACTCCCAAAGATAATGTTAGTTGAGTAGGCTGCCAGGCTGCATAGGCAGTAAAATGTTGAGTATTCCTAGGAAGCAAATGAAAAAAAAACAGAACACAAAATTCATTTGCAGGCCAAATCTCAGTACAAATGTAAATCAGCCAAGGGGAGAAACTGTCCTGCAGGCCGGATTTTGCCCACGGCCCGGGAGTTTTAGATCACTGGCCTAAACTATCTAAACACTAACTTAACACTCACCCAGAAAA
>NC_085009.1:8436420-8448920 GCF_963854185.1 Sardina pilchardus | reverse complement strand
CTTCATTCCAGTGGTACTAATACACCTGATGAAGCTCCCTTCTCTCTCTCTCTCTGTGTTCAGTTTCACTTGTACTCTCTGTCCTTTATTCGCCAGACAAGAGGGAGAGAGTGTAAAGGATTGTAATTATGGGGGTTTGTTTTCTCCGGAATGGTAGTGATGGCACTCTAATTCATTACGCCACAAGGGGCAGCGCCACAGGTAGCGTGCGCTATGGAGATAATCTCTGTCACACACACACACACACACACACACACACAGACAGACAAACACGCAAGCACACACACACACTCGTGCACAAACACACAAATATGAACATGCCAACTTGAAAACGCACACGCACATACACACACACGAAGACCGACTACGATACTAGCCCGTACACACCACCAACTGATACAGTGACAACCAGGAACAGACCAAATTGAACAAAGACGACGACACTCGCCGAGCGTCTCCTAGCAACAGGAGGGCCTAAAAATATACCATCTACGCATTTACTTCCACCCAAAACAATGGACGTGACTGCCTCACCCCGGCTTTTTATAGCTAAGTATTGACACAGTAGGCTATATCTGTCATCTCCCGCCCACCCCAAACCCCGTCTGTACCTCTCTCCTCAGCGTCATCCATTTAGCGAAAGTAGACGCGCTTCCCCAATGAAGGGGTTTGGTGAGGATCAAGGAGAGAGCGAGGGAGAGAGGGAGGAAGAGGAGGACGAGGAGGAGGAGGAGGGATGAAGAACTGAGAGTAGGTGCTGTTGCCAATTTCATCTCAATGGTTTCTCTGTGGTGTAAATTGGGCCGGGGCTCGGCGGAGTCTGGAGACTGGATTGGAAAGCCTGAACGGCTGGGACGGATTCAGTAGCAATGCCACACACGCGTTAGATGCTATTTCATGGGTCAGAACACTACATCCACAGAGGAGAGTGTGTATGTCCCCAGAGGAGAGTGTGTGTGTGTGTTTCCAGAAGAGAGTGTGTATGTCTCCAGAGTAAAGTGTGTATGTCGCCAGAAGACAGATCGAAATGGGGATCAGACACCCCATCCCCACTGGCTAAATTCAGTCTTGCTATTGACCAACTCACCAGATAGTCTGTACTGGTGTAAGTAAAAAGCTAGGTACTGTAATACTGATCTCGTGTCAGGGCTAGTAATACTGAGACAATTTTGGTCGAGACTGGAATAACACTGGACTGCACTAGCCACGGCTAGACTGACACTCCATGGTACTGGTTGTATGGATTCTAATATTAGGTTTCAATAGCATTGAAATTCATGCACAGGCTGGAGTGAAACCAGTTTGAACTGGATTAACAAAGGTGTAGTTTGGAACAGCACTGCTTAGACTGGGCCAAATATGATAAAATTAGACTCATACAGGTTAGGGCCAGATATCATACAAATTCAAGGTTTTGTATCAGCACAGAGATCAGAAGGTCTGGACCAGTTTAGGTTTCAAACTGCTACAGCTTCTCAAACTTGAACTAGGGGTGGGTGAATGCTCTTATTAACTTCTTATACACTAAAATAAATACCGACAACACAAATAACTACCAAATGGCATGGTAGGCAAATATCATTAAAAACAGAACAGACAACAAATAATTCAAAATACAAAATAAAACTCAACAATACTGTTTGATGATTATGACTTTTTCCCAGTCCATCCATGTAAGAACATCATTAAACACAATGAGACATGCACGTATCAAGTCCACAGAGCTCTAAAGGTCTAACTGTTGTCCTAGATCAAAGTCGCGTCCTCAGTCACAGCTTCGGAGATGTTTTTCACGTGTGAGGTTTTTCTTTTTTTTTATACACTGTCTTCACACCGACGGCATTATTTCTTGGTGACCAAGTATATATGCTAATGCTAAAGTCAAGCTAGAGTTCCTATCAGTGGAGTAAACACAATGTTCTTCTGGAATTCTTACATTGTTCTTCTCTTTCATTCCAAGCAGTTAAGAGTAGTTTCTTTTTTCTTTTTTTTCTTTTCATCAAATCTCATTCTTCACATACGTGTAGAGTCATTAAGTCAATATATTCTGTGTCATCCGTGTCCCTTTTTTTGCGGTTTCATCGGTCCTTGGCTTCATCCGGTGCATTCCGTTACTGAGACTGACACCATGTAAACACACACACACACACAACCTCTGTTATTGATAATAACGACCATGCAAATCCTTTCAATCGATTTAGGACATATTTCCGCAATTTCATTGAATTGAAAAGAAAAACAAAAAATACAATTTGCACGACGACGTCACTGACACGTTACACAGAAAAAAAAGGGCAAGTAGAAAACGCAGGAATTTGGGGACATTGGGGGGGGGGGTGAGTTTGCAGGCCAAAGGAGAAGGGGGGGGGCCTACACTCCTACCAGTTAAGACAACGTGAGGACAACGTTACACCTTACGGTACAGTTGTGGTAAGGCAGAGTTACTGAGGAGCGGGACACGTACTGTAGCTGCATACTGCGTTGGAAAGGAGATCGACAGGAGAGAGCCAAACGAGGGGAAAGAAAGAGATTAAAGGGAGAGCCAAGGGCCGAGGGAAAGAACGAGGAAAGCACGGAGACAAGGACGGAGAGGTGTTCTCAAAGACGGGAGTACACGGAAAACACGTCAGGGTCTTGTTTTTGCCGGCAGGCAGAGAGGAACTCCAGGTTTGTTCTTCTTCGTAGCTCCATAATTACGCGCCGCCATTCTTGATCTTGCTCTTCACTAACCGTGACATTTGGCCACTACATTGACTGACAGTCTCAGTCTCTCTCTTTCTCTCTCTCTCACTCCTTCCTCCTTTTCCGTCTCTCTGTCTATCTCTTCTCTTTTCCCTAACAAATCTCTTTCACTTCATAAAAAAATTGCCCTTAATGTCCCCATTTTTGCATCTTCTTTCTTTCCCCCTCTCCCTCCATCTCTCTCTCTCTCTCCATCTCTCTCTCTCTCTCACTGTCTCCATCCCTCCCTCTCTCTCAGAAGCCGGGGATGTGGCAGTAGGCCTCCAGCGAGGCCATGAGGATGTAGATGAGCCAGAAGCTGACGAAGATGGCGGCGGTGACCAGCTTGCAAGTCCGAGGGCCGCCCAGCTCGCCGCCGGCCACGCTGGCGCGCCTGCGGTACAGCAGGATGCTGACCGCCACCACGGCCAGCCCGGTGAACAGCGACACGGAGAAGGCCAGCGAGCCGGGCTTGACCAGGAAGGGCTTGCCCTTGATGCGCCAGTGGACGGCGGCGATGGTCCAGGCCACGCCGATGCCCAGGAAGACGTTGACGGCGTTGCTGCCCGTCACGTTGCCGATGGAGGCGTCCGCGTACTGGTCCTGGATGGCCGCCACTTTGCTGGCGAAGGTGTCTAGGGGATGGAGAGAAGGGGGGGAGAGAAAGAGAGGGTGGGGGAGAGAGAGAGAGAGAGAAAGAGAGAGAGAGAGGGTGGGGAAGAGAGAGAGAGAGCAAGAGAGTGGGGGTGAGGGTGGTCATGGGGGGCAGTAGGGTGAGAGAGTGATAGAAAGAGAGAAAGAGAGGATGGGAGAGGGGGAGAGAAAGCAAGAAAGAAATAGAGAGAGAGGAGTAAAAGAGGGAAGGTTGTGATAGGAGTGCAGTAGCGAGAGAGAGAGTGAGAGAGAGGGAGAGAAAGAGAAAAAGAGATGGTGAAAAGGAGAGAGAGGGAAAGAGCGGGGGGGGGGGGGGTAGAGAGGGAAAGAAGTTTAAAAACTCCTCCATAGAATCAGTGTCTTCCACATGAATGCATCATTAAAAAAACATACTGTACATCCATAAATATAACATTAGAATAACCACAAGGCTTTGGACCAGACATGGAGTGTACAAGCCTCTCCATCTCTACCGCTGTAAGAACCATCTCGTCATACTGCACCATATAACTACCATCCCCCAAACACCAGAACAGAGAGAGAGGGGGGAGAGAGAGAGAGAGAGGGAGAGAGAGAGAGAGAGAGAGAGAAAGAGAGAAGGAGATAAGGAGAGAGGGGGAGAGAGAGAGATTCTATACAGCACCAATTTAAAACACTGCAGCCATGTTGTGTAGCTGCATCCCTGATCCAAACCAAGGGGTTTCATCATCTGAGCTTTAACACGACGGGCTCTCGCTGATGTGAACACTGTCCCCATTCATGTCCACACAGCACATTGTCCACACCAGGGCGCTCACAGTATCTCATAAATTAATGCTTAGAGGAAATGCAGGCTGACACAGCAAGCTGTAATTAATGACATTTACAAATGAGAGAACAAAACGACTCTGGTCAGGAAATCGAGTAAGTCCGACTGGGTTCTTGTTTCACGAGGATGTGAGTTTTTTTATTTTCTATTTTGCTAAAGCCGAATAAGTCCATTATATCCGCTAACTCAGAGCAAGCAGAGTGCTGATAAGAGAAGACAGTCTACAGAAATGCCCGATACACGAAGAACTGAACTCTTCTAAATTCACGGCACATTTAGGTTAGATGAAATGCAATAAAGTTCCATTCAAAAAGAGTCATTTGGCGAGGCAGAGCATTTCTCCCTCTACAGAGACTGTGTAGCACAAGGGCTTCTTCGCCAGAGAAACTTCCGGAGAGCAAACAAGCTGAGAAAAAAAAAGAGGGACAGACAGCCAGTCAGTCAAAGAGAATAACAAATTTAGAGGAATGCGACGAACAAACAAAAGGAAAAAAAAGAAAGACGGAACGAAGGCATGAGTCATGAGATAATGGCCAAGGCTATTGTCCAGGCAGGGTGGCAGGAGCGACAGAGAGAGGGATAATAAGAAAGAGGGAGGAGAAGAGAGAGGGATGAGATGAAAGAGGGGATGAGAAAGACGCGAGGGCCTTAGCGGAGGAGACAGCAGAGCACTATGGGGAGCAGGTGAGAACAGCACAGAGGAGAAAATGAAAAAGATTTAAACAAGAAAATGCAGCCCTCAGGTGGAGCATCAGACACACACGTCGTACACACACCCACACCCACACACACGCACACACACACACACACACACACACACACACACACACACACACACACACACACTCTCTCACACACACATACACACATGCACACACATGCACACACACACACACAAACACAGATACGTGCACATGCACACGCACACACACACGCACATAGAGACACACACATGCTTGCACAACAAATGTGTGCCCTTGAGGTTCAATATACAGTTCCACACACACTCTCTCATTCTGTCAAACATTTACCCACACACACACCAACACATTCACACACATACATACAGTACGTATACACACACACACACACACACACACACACACACACAAACACACACATTCACATTCACATAACCCAGAAAGACACCTGGGCTTGATCTTGTGAGTTATTTTTCAACACATTTAAATATAGCCTCCACGCTTCCATACACAAATCATGAAATTCATAAACCATAAGCGAGGGGTTACTGGATCCAACCAACCACCCTGCAACCTCATAGCAACCGTTTCACAACATTAACAGTATGGCACCCTCCACCTGTGCCATGCCGTGACCCCTCATAATGGTATCTCCCACACCTTCATCAGTCACCTACACCTACCTCCGTCACCTCACGGGGCAGACTCCAGCTAAACTGGGCTAGTTTGTAACCAGGAGCCATTTATCATGTCACAGCGTTATGGAAAAGAGCTGCCACCCTTCCCCCTATAGTGCAGCTGGGGACCTCAACTACGGTGGCTCACCAGGGCCAGCTGGAACAATGCGCTATGATGAGGTAGATTCCATGAGGTGCTCCATGGAGGACTTGTCTACACAACTCTGTTCTAGCAAGAATGCCATGCTACGGTGCTCAAGTAGGACACACTTGTTTCAATTTCAAACAGGGTCTGGAATCACAGGGATACATTTCATTGGTCTCTAAACACACTGTTTGTGTGTGTGAAAGAGAGAGAGAGAGAGAGATAGATAGATAGATAGATAGACATTCAGGCTGTGTCTGAAACATCAGTACGCATGCTGGGCAGTGTGCATTTTCCGGAAGTTACGTCAGAATAGACTGTCCGAAAGTCAAGCGCTCTCACTAGTTGGGTACTTCGTTTGGCGTGATTTCCAAGCGTGCATCGATGCATCTTTTTTGCCCTCAGATATCCTATAATCCATTGCGCAGCGCAGGTCAAGCTCCACACGTCATGCAAATCGTCAACACAACCCCCCTCCCCGAGTCAGGTGACGCCAACTAGTTAGTGCTGTCCAAATGTAGGTAGGGACGCGGACGCATACTGAGGAGCAAGCTAACTAAGACGCTACTGGAAAGAAGGTACTATCCAGCGTGCACGCTTGACTTCTGGACACAACCATACTTTATTGATCCCCAAGGGGAAATTCAAGGTCCCAGCAGCTTAAGACACCACACACAACATACACTACAATGAGTGCCATGCTATGGTGGCTCATATGGGCCAAACTTCAAGTTACTGAGGACATCCAAAACCTACCGGGGACGGAGGTGCCCAGAGCCACAAACACCACGGCGGTGACGGAGTCCTTCAGGCCGATGGTGCAGCCGAAGTGGGAGGCCAGGTCGCCGGTGATGGCCGTCAGCACGCCGATGAGGCTGATGGACACGATGAAGCAGGCCCAGCCGTTCCAGTACTCGGTGGGCGGCACGAAGGCGAACAGAACCTTCCAGAAGACGGTGAGGAAGTGCATGATGTAGTCGAAGCAAGACGGCAGGCGCTCCTCACCGCTCTCCTCGTCGTCGTCATCACCTGTAAGCGAAGCAGACCAGTTACGAAAAAAAACAAAAAAACAGAAGCTCTGCTGAAAGGACCTGCAACGTACACCGGCGACCTGGGTGGTCTTTTCCGGATCCCACCCCTGCTCTCTCTTCCATTCACTTCCTGTCATTCTCCACTATCTCTATCATTAAAGGCATAAAAAGCCTGAAAATAATAAATAAATAAATAAAAAAAAGCTCTGCTGAATTTGACTGAAAGCAGCCATGCTACGCTACAATGCTCTCTACCAAAGCTTAGAAAAGAGAATGACATTCTCTTCAGCACAAGGGAGGCTGAGGGTGATTGACCTGAATGACACTTGGAGTTATTGACTAATGGAAACCCGGCAGGAGCATAAAAGGAATTTAAGAGCTACAAGATATCACTGGAAGTAGCGATGCTAAAACGTCAGTCTTTCTGCTGTGTGTACAAGAAGACATGACTCATGTCCTCCATGTTTGTTTCTGCCCTGAATGTCTTGCAAATCCAAACTATTATAACTATAAAATGAAATAATACTACTAGTATATAAAATAAACGCCAACCGCTCAACTCTCCATGCGCTCCAACTGGCCTGAAATTGCTGTCGGCGTGTGAGGAAGAGATGCGTGTGGACAGGAAGTGGGTGAGCGAGCGGACGGAATGTAAGTGACTGACCTGCGCTGACCGTGACGGCGCTGACAAACTGCTCCCTCCAGCTGCTGCTGCCCACCACCAGAGCCAGGTTGGTCTTCTTGATGAGCTTATCCACTGTACTCTACAGACACACACACACACACACACACACACACACACACACACACAAACATACAAACACATACACACAAATACACACACCACACATACATACATACACACACACATACACACACACACACACACACACACACACACACACACACACACACACACACACACACACACACACCACACATACACACACACACGCACACACACACAGACAGTGGACAGAATATGAACTCGGATGATGCATTAGGCTGTCATATAGCAATAAGCAGCTTAGCTTAGTTTGTCAGCACACAATTGAAAAAAAAACAAAACGTCTGTTATAATTGGAATACCTGGAGGCGGCCCATGAACCTCCCTGAAAATGCTGTCCTACTGATTGCTTATAAGAGTGCTGCTGTAACAGTGGCCAAAGACCATAGAGTGCAATGCTTTAGGCTGCTGAGGGGTGGTTACCTTGAACTCGTAGGACTCCTCGATGACCACCTCCATCCGAGTGTGCTCTCCCAGACTGGGGCAGCCCATCTTGGCCACCTCCTCGTCATCTGCCCCCACCACTGGCTTGTTCTCATTGGAGTCTCCTGACACCAAAAACAGAGAGAGAGAGAGAGAGAGAGAGAGATTGAGAGAGAGAGGAGGAGAGAGAGAGAGATTGAGAGAGAGAGAGAGAGAGAGAGAGAGAGGCAAAGATTGAGAGAGGGAGATAAGAAAACGTTAATGCAAACCATTATTCCACGTGTTCATATCTTGGTATCTGTTATGTCTCTGTATGGGAGTGAGAGTCGTTGCACTTTCAAATGAGTGTGTCCCAGCTTGATATTTAGCACTAATTAGAAAAACTCCCTACATGCTCCTTATCTCTCTGCCGAGAACACGATGAGAAGGGGAACAAACAGTGCGACTGACACTGCGCTGTCGAGAGTTACCAGAACGGCGCGCGTCCTGGTAATTGAAAGAAGCAATAACCTATTTGAAAAACGAGGACATTCGTTTCAGTCAGAAGCTCCATTATTAATGCGCAGTATACTGATCCAGCCTGCAGGCCGCTAGGCTAAGACACGCTGGTGCTGTTAAAACTCATTATTTTCCGCGCTAACGCCTCGCTTGCCTCGCGGTTAGCTCGTCGCTAGCGCCGCCCTTAAACCAAACGTGTACGTTTACAGTCGCAACATAAAATAGGATGACGATAATAAGGACATAATAAAGCTAATTGTCTATGAAGGTAAAAAATCCGACCCACATAGGAATACCAAGATGACGCTCGGCTATTGTGAACGAATGAAATGGGATGGTTTTATCAGCTTACTGCGGACTGTCTTTTTTTTTGTTATGTCTTTCTTGTCACAGTCTCCCCTCCATTGGTATTCCCCTCATTCTCTCTCTCTCTATCACTCTGTCTCTCTCTCTCTGTGGTTGTTGTTCTTTTTAAGACCCTGCTGTGCTTGAAGAGCGATCTGCTTCATTTTCTGACTATTTTCCTAAATCGCTGAAATCTGTAACGAGATGTCTTCTTCTGGTGGAGCCCAAATGCAAACGGATGTGGTGTTTGAGTGAAAACAAAATGGGATTTTAATTGGGAAGTCAATCGAGGTGAGAGAGTGAGAGGGAAGGGGGAAAGTATGTGTGTGTGTGTGTGTGTGTGTGTGTGTGTGTGTGTGTGTTGGTTTAGCCATCACAGTGCTTACCATCCTGCATTATCTCATTGAAAGAGAGTCAACATGGTAACATAACACACACACACACACACACACACACACACACACACACAGAGAGACATATACTTTATTTGATTCCACTATACAAGTCAAGTTACATTAGGAATCAAATCTCCTGAATAATCCAGTAGATTAAAGCAGTTCAGCAATCTATCATGAGTTTACAGACACACGCACAGACACACGCACACACAGATATATAAATATATATATACCATGTTTTTGTCCAATCTCCAGCAGTACTGGTTCACCCAGCTCGATGGTGAAGATTTTGTTCTTCTCGTACTCCTCGTCATCAATGATTTTCACCTCAATAATTTTCCTGTTTGAGAGAGGAGAGAGGAAGAGGAGAGAGGAAGAGGAACAAACATTACTAGGACACTGACGCTGAGTGAGCATGTAGTACACATTACATGAACAAAACAAAGCGTGTGTGTGTGTGTGTGTGTGTGTGTGTGTATGTGTGTGTGTGTGTGTGTGTGTGTGCGGCACACGTGTATGAATGTGACTGTTGGTGGGTGTGACTATTCTCAGATCTAAGACAGCCAAGCATGCCTGCCTTAGTGCCTTCCATAGCTACAGCTAAACATCAATTATTTATCTACCCCAAGCTGACAGCAAAACTCCAGTCATACCACACACACACACACACACACACACACACACACACACATACACACACACACACATGCAAATTAACATAAAGACGACAAAAACACAAGCAAACTCACCCACACACACAGATTGAGCCCCCTTCATGCATAATTCATAGTCTTGAGCAAACATCTTATTCAGATTTACATTGTATGGGATGTGATTAAAGAAAATGCCCCCATCACTTCCGCTTCCTCCTATCTTCCTACCCTTACCTCAACACAAACTCGCACACCACACACACACACACACACGTGCGCACGTGTGCACTCACTCACACACACACACACACACACACACACACACACACACACACACACACACACACACACACACACACACACACACACACACAAGCACACACACACACACACCCAAACATACACAAGTGTGTGTGCGCGCGCACACGTGCCCACACACACACACACACACACACATACACACACACAATGCATAATATATGTGCCTTTTCACACTTTTTATTTTTTTTTCTGAGGCAATTTCCAGTGAAGACCACACTGCTGCACCCTCTGCATTATTGAAGCGGAGACGTGTGATCATCAGTTAGGACTTAGGAACAAGAGAGACCCTCACTGAGCCCCTCATAGAGCCTCCATAGACACCCAAACACAGCTCTCTCCCCAGCACAAGGGCTTCAGTGCAAAAGGGTTCATGATGCAGTCATCTACAGTACGCTACGCTACTGTAAAAACCTGACATGGGCTCCACAAGACGTGGTAAGCAGGCTGCTTTCTTTTTGGGCAAAATAATAGAGAGAGAGAGAGAGAGAGAGTGAGAGAGAGAGAGAGACACACACAGAGAGATAAAGAGAGATAGAGAAAGATAGGGGGAAGAAAAGCATTGCACTGGGGGATACAAAATAATTTGATTTACAAAACAAATGAGAGAGAGAGAGAGAGAGATACAGAAAAAAAGGGAGACTAACAGGTTAAGAAAAAGAGAAAAAGATAGACAGAGGAAGGGAGAGCGAGTGGAAGACAGAGGACTCAAAATAATGTGAGCTCCTGCCAGTTTTCAGACGCATGAAACATGAAAAGAGAGACAATGACAGAGTGAGAGACACAGAGAGGAGGGTGAGACAATGAGGGAGAGGGCCCTGATACGGGAGCGGCCATTTTGATTAGACTCCATGAATTATGAAGCGAGGGAGGAGGAGAGGGGGGGGGGGGGGTACAGAAAAGGGTCCATCATCCTGGACATCTGGGAAGCTAAATTACTGTGGGGAACCAAAGCAAACCAGGAAATATAGAGAGAGAAACAGAGATATGTGTGTATTTTAATAAACTCATACACCCACCCACACACACACACACACCCACACACACACACACACACACACACACACACACACACACACACACACACGCACACATATACAGACATACACACACAGAGATACAGACACACACACACACACACACACACACACACACACACATACAGACATACACACACACATATTTAAAATTGAACAGCTTAGCATTAAGCCAACATACTGCTCCTTTAGAGGTCTTACACACACACCCTTCCATAAATATTCAACACATCAACATGCATTTCAGACACACATTCACACATACCCTTGATCATAGAGCATGTTTTATGAACACTCAAGAGTGTGCACAGGCACAGGCGTGCACACACACACACACACACACACACACACACACACACACACACACACACACACACACACTTGTCCTTGATGAATGAACTTTCCCAGACTGTAAGCACATGTGTCAGGCGTGATAGGGTGTGTGTGTGTGTGTGTGTGTGTGTGTGTGTGTGTGTGTGTGTTGTCAGCAGACAGGGGGCAGGATACCCCCAATGCACATCCACACCATCTTCCTCTCTCACTCTTCTCTTATCTCTCTCTCTCTCTCTCTCCCTCTCTCTTCCTCCCTCCCTCTCTCCCTGCCACTCAACTCCATTTCATTAAAATGGATGGCTATTTCAAATTCAATTACCTCTCTCCACTCGTCTGTGTATGTGTGTTTGAGGGAGAGGAAGAGAAATGGCAGTGTGTGTGTGTGTGTGTGTGTGTGTGTATGTGTGAGGAGGAAGAGCGTGACAGTGTGTGTGAGTGTGTGTGCGGGTGTGACTATGTAAATGGGCCAGACAGGCAGACAGACATGTGTGAGTGTGTGTGTTCATCTTGTAATGCAGTGGTGCAGGGCAGGGGGACGAGCTGGACTCTCCCAGAATAAGCAAGTGTGTGTGGCCGTAGGAGCCTGAGGCTACAGCCACACTGCTCCCTTTGCAGTCGGATACGAAACATTTTTGTTTAGTTTCTGTCCAGTCCTGTCATCCACACTTCAGGATTTTCTAGCTCCTGAAATGGAATGATTGAAAATTGTCACTGTCAGCCTCACATTTGAACATTTGAAAAACGCAGGATTCAGCCTTACATCTTATTTGAACAACGCAGGATTTGCATACTGCATGCGCAACATGGAGACCGAAGTACAAGCTCTACTAGCCTTGCAGTCTTAGGTAGCATCTGTGGTGCAGTCAAACTACACATTTGACATCATTGCTGACCGATTGGTTGAATGGTCATGTGACTTGCTCCTCAGGTGCCTCCCTACTTCAGGTGACGAGCAGACAAGATTCTAGCAT
>NC_085009.1:8428920-8431420 GCF_963854185.1 Sardina pilchardus | reverse complement strand
CTACGCTGTTTGTTTGTTTGTGTGTTTGTTTTTGTTATAACACCTGTTTACAAAACAGTCAAGCGGCAGATGCATCTCCTCCGCTTCCATTATTCTAAAAAAAGGCACCGTTTCAAAGCCCACGACGGCACAGTCGCTCCTTAGCGATTCAACAAGTGTGCGGAAGCTTAGCGAACTCAGCCAGTCGTGTGTGCGTGACTCAGACCCAGAGCAACAGCTGGCACAATGTAAACATTCGGCGTGCTATGGAGCTCTGTGGCCACAAACAATAAGAGCATCTATTACACAGCTGTACTTAAAGCCACGGAAATCAGCCGTGCGTGTCCCAACGCGGTCCCTAGTCCCCGCAGAGCCGGCGTTTACAAGCCACGCCGTAATTTGAAACAAGGGTGCAGCGCAGTAAATAAATATGTAATCCATAATCCCACAACTATGGTGTGAGAGTCAGCGGATTGCCCGGTGAGTTACGCAATTTCTTATCTCTATCTGTCCGGTGTTACGGCTATAGATCCTGTGCGTTGGCATGTATGGATTGGGTCCGGCTGGCTGGCTGTGTCATATGGGGTGATCGGTCGTAATCACTCTCTCCCACGAGTCGTTTTTTTTTTTTTGACAATCCATTCCTCTCTGCTGAGTGTTACTGTTATACCTAGCCTTCCTTTGGGGACTTTTTTCCGGTTTCCTTCGGCTGTGCGATTCCTCAATTGCATCCATGGAGCATTAGGGCTTTTTGTAATCTAGCTTTGCCGTAATCTCCTTCAGAAAGAGCCCATCTGCTACTGTTGTGGCTGCCGCGCACAAAGTGCGGTTAAAGCTGCATACAGGGCAACTTCTTTTCACGACCTACATGTCTAAATGGGATTCAGTTATTGTCACGGCTGTGTGTCAAGGCTGAAAGAAGAAATAAGTGCTGAGAACAGTGGCCACATTATTATTTGTGATAGGCCTACTACTGTATATCCATAGACTGTATAGTCTACGACTATATCACATAAAAGCACTAACCAGGTACCAGTGTTTCCAATAGTATAAGACAATACTAATTCATCCCTACAGTAAACATGAATGGTGACAATGTGTCTAATATACAAAATAACTGTTTTTGCTGTAGATTTGCACATTGCAGAGACGGAGATTGGGTAACACAGCTGGTACTGCTGAGAGGTGCATGTATCCACTACAATAGAAGGGGTGTACTTTGGAGACACAGATGTGAATGACAGCATTACCGTATGGCACTGCTTTATGCACAGCAGCATGCCCGGGCCTTTAGGCAGCAGATAGAGTGATGAGCGGAGATCTTACTCAACAGCCATGACATCTGCCAATGGCTGTTTGGGACCAGAGGGGCCAGAGGTGATGATCGGTGTTGAGTTCCAGACAGATGCTGAGGTGAGACACAGACCACAGGCACAGACCATAGACCACAGACTCAGACACGGAGGAGGGGGCTCGGTGACGATATCACAAGACTCTCTAACGCCAAACATCAATCTATGCTGACCATGAAAACATCACAAAATCAGAAAAAAAACAAGCACATCAACTGCAAAACAGACCACAGGCACAGACCATAGACCACAGACTCAGACACAGAGGAGGGGGCTCGGTGACGATATCACATTACTCTCTAACGCCAAACATCAATCTACGCACGAAAAATTCACAAAATCACACAAAAAAACAAGCACATCAACTGCAAAACTGCAAAAAAGCAGTGTTCGCTCCCCATACATGGAGCTCTTTGGTGTAACTCCCCACCACTCCCCCTCTCCCCGCAGATGGCTCCAGACCCTGGAGGAGAGCCACACTCTGTCCCCGCAGGGCAAGACACCACTAACACTCACACTCTGGCTGGGGGCCCAACCGAATCGTTCATGTGCATTTGAACCATTCCAAAAGGAGTCAACATTGTCGATGCAAATTGAAAATGGGCATATTTGCATATAAACATCTACGTCAAACAGGAAATTAATTTACTATAGATGGGGTTTGGATTAACTCCTGATTTGCATGCGATGAAATAACTGATGGAATTTTATTAGCATAAAATCGCATTTGTGGAGGTTTTTATTACGTTTTTTTTTTTTGAGTTGCCCTGACAACCTCAAGTTTTGAAACTGAAAGCTGCTCCCAAGTCCTCACTTGATTAAGAGGGTTTCCATTTTTAATTTACATAACACAAGAGCCGACTCATTTCTTCTGCACTTAAAACATGCGAGTGAGTCAGACGGAAACTGAGACTATCTATCAGTATTAGCAGAGGCACATCTACTCCCCGGGCCCCTGCCGGTCTCCCCGGGTCAACCTGTGTGGGCGGCCTGATTACAGATGGAACCCAGGAGAGGCTTCTGAAGGTGAGGGGGAGTCGCCAACTCATCATTCTTGCCACAGTTCATTCTGGGTAGGATATGGTATGTGAGAAATGAATAAATGACCACTGTGTCCAGTTTAGAGGTGTGTGTGTGTGTGTGTGTGGTGTGTGTGTGTGTGTGTGTGT
>NC_085009.1:8403920-8411420 GCF_963854185.1 Sardina pilchardus | reverse complement strand
CCACAAAAGAGAAAGATGGACAGAGAGACAGAGAGATAGAGAGATAGAGAGACAGAGAGATAGAGAGATAGAGAGATAGAGAGAGGAAGAGATGGAGGAAGAGGGAGAGGAAGCCCCACCCACGACCTCCACCTGTATCTTACTCACAGCGTCTCGTCGTTCTGGAACTCCAGCTTGCCGACGGCCTCCTCGTAGTCGTCTCCGCCCTTGGCGGTGCCGTCCACGGTGCGGTACGGGACGGCCACCAGGCCGCGGGCGCCCGAGGTGCGCATCACCTTCACCTGCATGATGCCCACGCTCTCGCTCACGCGCTCCGACTCGCACTCGAAGGTGAAGATGCCGGCGTGGTCGTCGTCGTAGATGGTGACGGTGGCCGTGTGCGCCTCGCCCAGCGTCGCCTGGTAGGTGGGCGCGCCGGGCACCTCGGGCGCCGGCGGGTGCCCGTCCGCCCAGCCCACGATGCGCGGGTCGCTCAGACGCACGTAGAAGTACTCGTCCTCCTCGAAGATGTCGTCGTCGATGATGCCCACCGTCACCTCCTTGAGCGTCTCGCCGGGCTTGAAGAGCAGCGTGCCCTCGGCGAACTCGTAGTCCGAGCCGGCGTTGGCAGTGCCATCCTCGGTGCGGTAGTCGACCTGAGGGGGGCGAAAGGGGGAGAAAACAAGGCAACCGGCCAGATGTTTTCACTGAAGACTTGCAAGAGCTGAGGAGGAGAAATAACAGATAACAGATGTGCAAAACTACAGGGAAGGGGCCTTGGGTAGCAGCTTCATATCACAACACACACCCAAACACAAGCCTCAGGCTCATCTATCAAAAACACATATTTTTATGGTAAAAGAGAAGACTCTGCAGGAAAGGGCTGATACCAGCACGATAATATATGAGATACTGAAGGAGACACTGATTGAAAAAAGTCTACAGAGCTCACATCTCAAGGACAAGAGAGAAATACTTCATGTTTCAAGAGTAATTATTTACAATTATGCATGAGGATGGAAATGCAGCAACAACTCAGTGAGGTTCTGCTACAGGTGCAAACACAGTGTAGCAGAAGTTTGCTGCATAATATATTTAGTTTGTTGTGCGGTTTAATATATTTTGTTTGTTGTCTAATTTTGTCTGCTCTCCTTCTCCCTTCCTCCCTCTCCCCACACACATCTCTCCATCTCCTCCTCCCCTCCTCTCCTCTCCTCTTCCTCATCCTCCTCCTCCTCCTCCTCCTCCTCCTCCTCCACCTCCTCCTCTTCAGTAATATCAGTATGCACACTGCATCTGTCCTGGATCTTCCTCATTTAGAAAGGACACATACGGGGCTAATCTTGTTGACACTGGGGCACTAACCCTGTCTGCACCCGCCCCCAAACCCCCAGACACACACACACCCACCCACCCACACACACACACACACACACACACACATACAACCTTCAACACCACAACACCTCAGTTGTACCCTTCTCCTCTCCTCTCCTCTCCTCTCCTCTCCTCTCCTCTCCTCCCTCCCTCCCTCCCTCTCTCCCACACCCTGCACCTGCACTGTGAGCCCCGTGTCATGGCTAAATTTGGCTTCAGCTGTCTGTCCTCCTCCCCATCCCTCCACTGGACATGCTGTGCTCCGTGCCTCCTCCACCACTGACCTGATCTGAACCCCTCCCCCCTCACTTCTTCTAGCCCCACACCCCTCCCCTCTCCTCCCCTCCCCACCTCTATAGCCTACCTTCACTCTTTATCCTCAATCCTCTATTTCTGTCTTCATTTGTCTTCCTAATCCTCTCCAGTCTTCCCTCCCCTCCTCTCTGCACTCCTCCTCTCCTCCAATATCCCCCTCTTTCCCTTCCCTCTACTTCTCCAGTTCCCTCTCTCTCCTCCCTTAATCCCCATCTCCCACTCCTCTAGTACCCTAGTCTCTCTTCTCTCTGCCTTCAGTCCAGTCCTTCTAATGCCCCATCTCCCCTCTCCACCCCCCTCATCCTGCCCCTTCCCTAGCTCTAATACCCCCTCATCATCCTCCTCTCTAGTTCTTATACCCCCTCTCCTCTCTCTCCTCTTCTAATCTCCCACCTTCACTAGCACCTTCACTCTTCTCTCTCTCTACTCCTCTATCCTCTCTTCTCTGGTCATCTAATACCCCTCTGTCCCCCCACTTCCCCCCTCACCTAGTCACCTCTTCTTTCTGCCTTCGGTCCAGTCCATCTAATGCCCCCTCTCCACCCCCCTCATCCTGCCCCCTCTCTCTCCTCTCCTCCCTCACTCCTTCTCATCTCCCACCTTCACCCTTCTCTCTCTCCACTCCTCTATCCTCTCTTCTCTGTTCATCTAATACCCCTCTGTCCTCCCTCTCCCCCCCCACTCACCTTGACGGTGCAGCCGGGGTCGCCTCCGTGCCGCGCCACGGTGAGCTTGAGCGAGCCGCAGTTCTCGAAGCACTGGTGGTTGGCGGGCTGGAAGTCCAGGCGCGTGGTGTAGGGGTCGTCCTCCTGCTCCTGCTGCTCGTTGCTGCTGACCACCTTGCGCGCCTGGTCGGCCGCGTGCTTCTTCAGGATGTTGCCGGCGCCGATCATCATGCGCGTGGCCTGGATGCGGTAGAACGCCCGGCTCTTCTGCTGCTGCACCAGAACCTACAAACGCAATACATCATACATATGGAATCCATATTCTACACATCTGCATCCACTCTAATCGCAGCCTATATGCACTTTAATCACAGTATATTTATTCGCAGTCTACTGTATATGCACTTTAATGGCAGTCTATTTATTCGCAGTCTATAGGCACTTTACTGTAATGGCAGTCTATTTATTCGCAGTTTATGTGCACTTTAATCACAGTCTATTTATTCGCAGTCTATAGGCACTTTAATCACAGTCTGTTTAAGCAATAAACCCAGAGAACAGCTAAGGGGCGTCGTTAGGCACAATGTGCAAGTGGAGTCTCTAAAACCCCCTTAGTGGAACCTACGGACTTGAGCGGCTGACTGCTTTTTTAAAACAGCTACTACATATACAGTATCTGCCAAGATCTCAGAAAATAAAGGCACAGCAATGAGAAATGTAGCGATTTATTCATAGATAAGCATTCTTCCACCAAGAGATATCAGATATGTTGCCTCTATCTCAAAGGTTGCCGAGCAATGTCAAGACGCAGCTACTCTACGTTTTGTATGAAGTTGTAGTATTACGCATTACTATAGAACGAAATGTGACCAAGGTGTATGCTTTTGTTGGATTTTACAACAGCATCGAACGCCATTCAGCCAATCATAATCTCTATGCACTCCAATTATATTCTATATCACGTAAAGTGGATATGGTGATTGGTGAGGGATGCTTAACACAAGTATGTCTAAATAATCCATCCAATCCATTCTATAAATCTCTAAATGTTTAATTATATAAATCATTATAATCTACATACAGTAGGCTACATAACGGGCATAAGCTGTTCAATATTTGCATGTCTGAGTGAGTAATGTCCACATGAGTCCAGAGATGCAAGTAGCTAGTAGTTTGCTACCTCTAGATAGAGATTGACCGATAGATAGATAGATCGATAGATAACCCGATAAGGACAGAGAGACAGATAGATAAATACTTTGAAATGTCTTCGAGAAGTAGCCTTATAGTAGTATAGTATGTGTCCGTATGTGTGTGTCAAACTGTATGCATTATGAGACTACAGGTCTGTGAGCCATCTCTCTGTAAGAAGGTCTTTGTAGCTGTATGCTTATACAGTACCGTATACAAAGACCATGCAATGACATAAGTACTTGATAGCTGGAAAACTCAATGAACTGACCTATATATACATCTGTGTGTGCATTTCTAAACGACTATATCTGGTAATGAGCCAACTTTGAGCCGATCCTATCGGTATAAATGCATGTCTAAGCAAATATAATGACCATACGCATCTCAGTAGCGCAGCAGTCGGCCATGTCTACAGGCCGCCACCTCGATTAGCGTCCGTATCTAAGTGCAGCGCAGTGAGTGGTTGGGAGTTGCCCATCTTAATGAGCTACTCTTATCTGAGTGGGAACGCTTAAGGAAATATAATGAGCGTATGAATCCCAGTGCCTGACATGAGGTAGCCATCTCCGTGTATGGCACTAAGTGCAGGTCTGTGAGGGCCTGCTACGGGCTATCTCTGTCTGCCATGTTGTCTGTTTTCTGTTGGGCTGGTGAGTTAGTCAGTGCTCTGCGGTGAGGGTGGACTTTAGAAAAATCTGAAAATCAATCGAATCAATCTGTATTTGAATAATTTTAACACTGATTAATGGGATCCTGAGATAGATGTTTTAATGCACGGTAGTCCTATGCCTTTTTCTGTGGTGGTACGAGTGAGAAGTACATTAATGTAACTGCTTTGGGGGGTTATTAAATTCATACATTCTTACAGATTTCACAGTAGAATATACAGCATTAGTTCTCTGAGAATCCATTTTTATATACAGTATAAGAGCTCTTTTCCAAAACGCTATAAATCCATTTCTGAAAACATTAATAATTAATGTTATTTAATTGTGTATTTCAGGTAATGTCAATAAAAATGCAGTTGTTTTGTTTTGATTGAGTTAGAAAACATGATGATTCATGAGAAAAATTATTCATGAAAATTAAAAAAAAAAAAAAAATGGTGGATATAGCGTTTTGGAAAATAACTCTTCATATTGTAACTGCAATATCACAGAATATAACAGAACTGAATCAAATCAAATTGAATTGAATTGGAAATCTAACTGATTTTGGACATCAGAAATGAATCAAAGAGGGATGATACTTTAGCCCTAGAGGTGGGTAGTGGGTACCTAGTCTGGCTATGATCACCATACTAAGCTCAATCTTTTAAGATTGAACATTAGTCTGGGGAGTCTGTGCCATGGAGGTATTATAAGAACTGGAGAGAGGGACTAAGTCCCGCCCCCATTCATTTCAATGGCCGATGCTAGGCTAGCTACTTCAGCCAAAAAAGTTTGAAATTGGCCGCAGCCATCTTTGAGAAAATGGCGTTCCATGGGTGTCCATTTCCGTCACCAGCTAGAATGAGCCAATTAGGTTTCACGTTACAACGAGACTACATAGGTACATCGTTGATGAAGATTGGAGAGTGAGAGAAGGTGTTCGTGAACGCGCTCCTATCGTTACAGGCACAAATGTATTTCATTATTTGAGTTGGGATGGTGGTGGAGAAGTTTGCCCCTTGTCTCGAAATCCTATAATGTGATATTCATATGTCATGATATAATAAACATGGCGAGTCAATATTGAGCAAGGATTCACTTAGCATACACATAAATATGATCCCCACAGTAAATGCTTTGAACTGACTGTAGCCGTTATGTGCGCAATAGGCTGTCTACCCGACGAAAATGACTCTTAATAAGTAGACATGGGATGTAAGAAACGTGGATACCAGATATGCTATTTGTGCTGCACCCAGTGTGAATTTGCAGCTTAAACCCACATTTGTAGACAGACGAAATGAAGCCAACGCATATTATGCTTACCGGTAGAAGCGCGCATCCATGTGTTATGTTTCGAGCAGCATGCATTTTAAGTCTGCTGTCACTGTCGGAAACTTTTGCCGTTATCTACTGTAGGCTGTGACCCCCAACGCTGCGTTGTTATGAACTAGGCTACAGGTCTGCAGCTGAGCGTTTTAAAATAGTTTTCATAGCCTAGCCTACACGACAGCGAGTAGGTTAATAATTGGGTTTAGTTAGAGAATTTCTTCGCATTTCCTAGAATGTCTTATCATACCTTGCCAACTCATACATAGTCTAATGCAAATAATAGTAACCTATTAGAACAACATTTGCTTTTTTATTTAATTCACAAAGCCTGGTATAATGATAATCCACAGGCATCAAGTATCGGTAACTTAATCCTAGTCGTCAGTCATTTTATTTATGTCTTCTAGAATGCGTTATCAACATGGACGCGCGAGGACGCTCGTGCCGAAATCGAAACTCGTTCATGAGCTGAGACAGCTCGTGCAATAGCTGTCTCGTGCATGCGCAGGTGCCGGATATGGTACAACCATGGAACGCCATTTTTTCAAAGATGTCGGCGGCCAAATGACATGCTAACTGGCTGAAGCTAACCCTCCAAATCCTGACCCCCTGGTCTGTGCTTTCCACTGCACAAGAGGTGTGATCTATGGGCATGTTGACTCATTTGGATAGTCCTTCAACCAATCAGACCAACGATTGGGATGTGCCTTTTGGATAAGGTAGTTTCTGATTGGACCCACCAAACGTGGACAGGAAGCAGGAGAGATAGATGTGCAGGTGAGTTTACCCAGTCTAGTGGTACCTGGTAGCTGGCTATCTCTATAAGCAAAGCCAGGTATGTGCAAGGTAATAACTGGACTACATCGGTAGGTGTGTACCACCTGGTAGCTGGCCATCTAAACTAAGCCCATCTGTACGTGCATGGTAATAATGGGACTACATCGGTAGGTGTGTACTGTACCTGGTAGTTGGCCATCTCTATAAGCTAAGCCCATCTATACGTGCACGACACGTTACAGATGGGCTAGCAGTACATACTGTAGGTGGGTGTGTACCTGGTAGTTGGCCATCTCGATGAGCTGCTCCTGGTCCTTATCGGGGTGTCGGTGCTTGAGGTCCTTGAGCGTGCGGGCCATGTCCCTCCGGGCCTCCTCGTCCTGGTCGCGCAGGGCGGCGCCGCCGCCGTCCTCCCCCCCGCTGGCCAGCATGCCGTCCAGGTGCGAGTTCATGCCGTCCAGCTCCAGCATGTCCATCTTGGTGAAGCCCGTCTCCTTCATCATCAGGTCGTCGCCGCCCTCCGTCTCCACCACGATGCCGTGGCTCTTGTCGGCACGGTAACGCTTGCGCACGTACTTGTAGAAGAGGAGGCGGCGGTCAGCAATCCAGGCCTGTGTGTGTGTGCGTGTGGAAGACACACAAATATTCATACAGTGAATTCACGACACCCAGGCTTTTTTTTCTGACATTCTCTAAGCTGACTACAATTTCAATGTGACTACCAATGTGTGACAAAAGCACTAGTGGTGAAATAGTGTGTCAGCGTAACATTGGAAAATTGAAATGGAAAATTGAAAAATGACATGGTGTGTGTGCCTAAACTGCAAGTCTGGCTATCATGAGCTCCAGCCATAAACTCCATAAAAGTAGCAAATTCTGAGTTTCTATTCATGGGCTTTCCTGTTGTTGTGGGAGGTGGTGGTTTCTGTCTGTCTCTGAGTTTATAAAGATCTCTCGACATCCCTGTCTGACTCATCTGATAACCTTTGACCTCCAGGCCAGTTGTGGAGGAGGGATTAGATGGATTAAATAATTTGGGATTAGGAATCAAATTTAATTGAAAAATAACAGAGTCAGAGGTCAGGGCCAGTGAGAAGAGGGGAGCGGCAGAAGATTGGATGGACGGCGGGGGAGACTGGACAGAACTGGACAGAACTGGGCATGTGGTGAGAGAGACTGAGTCTGTTCCTTGGAGGGTGTGTGTGTGCCTT
>NC_085009.1:8393920-8398920 GCF_963854185.1 Sardina pilchardus | reverse complement strand
GAGCAACAGAGAGAGAGAGAGAGAGAGAGAGAGAGAGAGAAATAGCCAAGAAGGAGCCAAGCAGATGGAAAGAAAGAAGAGGAGCGCGCCCAGAAAGAGATGGATCCACTCCTCCCTGCCCCAGATCTGGTCACCCAGGAAACGCGGCGTGGCCTGGAGCCTGCTGGAGCGGACCCAGTGTCAGAGAGAGAGAGGGAGAGAGGGATAGAGAGGGAGAGAGAGAGGGATAAAGAGAGAGAGAGAGAGGGAGAGAGAGAGAGGGGCAGAGAGAGATAGAGAGGAATAGAGGGAGAGAGAGAGGGGGAGAGAGGGAGAGCGAGAGGGATGGAGAAAGAGAGGGAGGCAGAGAGAGAGGGATAGAGGGAGAGACAGAGGGATAGAGAGGATAGAGAAACAGAGGGGGTAGAGAGAGAGAAAGAGAGATGGAGAGAGGGGGATAGAGAGGGATAGCAAGAGAGAGAGCAGGAGAGGGGGGGTAGATAAGAAGGGAGAGAGAGAGGGGGATAGAGGGAGAGCGAGAGGGATGGAGAAAGAGAGGGAGGGATAGAGGGAGAGACAGAGGGATAGAGAGGGATAGAGAAACAGAGGGGGTAGAGAGAGAGAAAGAGAGATGGAGAGAGAGGGATAGAGAGGGATATCGAGAGAGAGAGCAGGAGAGGGGGGGGGTAGATAAGAAGAGAGAGTGAGTGAGGAAGTAGGAGATTTGGTCGCAGGATTACAGCAATTTGGAGTGTGTGGATGCGAACAGAGGACTAATTAGGCAGATCTGACAGGAGATACGCATAGCATCCTGCAGCGCTGAGAAGCATGATGTGCATGCACACACACACACACACACACACACACACACACACACACACACACACACACACACACACGTGTACATTTGTGTGCATCTGCAGACAGACACACACATACAACAATACCACACAAACAGGCAGCAGTAAACATGTGCATAGGCAAACAATAGTATCCCTGTATGGAGTCATTCTAGCCTCCCTCCCCTATACAATAATGTTGTTGCACAAACACACACACACACACACACGCATACACATACAGTACATACATACATACACACACACATACAGTACAAATACATATACAGACACAAGTACTCTCATCAGATTTTCAAAACGGATCATACACACACAGGAAAATGTTAAACAGATAATGAGTTTTCTGTGACGGATGGTACCGATTTGTATGCACCTGCACACACACACACACACACACACACACACACACACAGAGACACACACGCCATACACACAGACACGGTATATATCACTAGACCTGCATCCAAAGATACATACATGAGTGCCCGTTCCACATCTGTGGAGAACAAATGACACTGTAATGAGAAAATGCAGCATATCTAGAGACTCCATTATGTTTATGCTTTAAATCTGAGTGTGTCTCTGCATACAAGTGCAGGTTGAGTGCATTTACTGTATCCATGTTTACGTGCATTGTGTGTGTGTGTGTGTGTGTGTGTGTGTGTGTGTGTGTGTGCGCGTGTGTGTGTGTGCGTGTGTGTGTGTTGTGTGTGCGCGTGTGGACACACTTTGGGACCTGCAGGAAGACTCCAGTCAGCACAGTAGTCAGTCAATGTCCTCGTGTCTACTCCCCCTGGACTCTCCTTTCATCGACCCAAACCCCCTGTGCTCATCAATCTCACACACACACACACACACACACACACGCACACACACACACAGATCTCACACACACATCCTCACACATGAATGCATCTCGGACCTCCACACTCACTCAATGGCCACCTCTAACCTGTCCCCACCCACGTCGGCGACAACGACCCCTGACCAGTCCGATTAACACTGTGTTGTACTGGGCAGGCCCTCCCCCTTGGTCTGACCCCCAGCCTCCAGCCTCGGCCGATCAACTTGAAAGATCACCCTATGGATTTCTTGAAGGTGATCTACAGTACGCACCAGGGCCTGGAGGTAGAATCAATGTCTTTCCCAGCAAAAAACGTGCCCACGCGGACAAACGACTGCGTATGTGTTCTTTTTTTCTTTTTTTTTTCTTCGTGAGGTTCTACAAGCCAAACAAATTTGAGCCCATAGATAAAAACACACACACACACACACACACACACAAGAATGGGCATAAGAACAAAGTGTTTCTTCAAGGCTAAAAAGCCCATTGACTTTTGCGGTGGGACAGAAAGAGAGATTGATGTCTCTGTGGCGCAGAGGTTTCTGCCTTCTGATCGCGAAGGTTCACATCCAGCAGGGTCACCTCCAGGGCCACGGGGTTTTTGCATAAGTCTGTTTACCGCTGCGTTAATCCGTTTTTAAAGCGTTGGGAAAACGCTTCAAAGCAGCCTTTCTCCGAAGAGTCAAAGCTCTCCCCAAAGAGTGGAGGCAAGAGGAAGCGTTTGTTTCTCACCATCCCCGATTCAGCTTCTCCTTAGCAGGGATCCTCTGGGCGGATCCCCTGGGTAGCCTCTAGCTTTATTAGCAACCGGGCAGCGCCGAACTCCAGCTCCACCAGGAACGATCTCATCAAAGAGCTTCCCTGGCAGTGGCTGATCCACGAGGGTTGCTCGTGGTGTCGCTGCCCCCCCCCCCCCCCCCCCCTCCCCCGGCCCCTTCACAGCCCAGAGATGATCCAGAAATCCTCCAGGCTGTGTCCCAGCCCCTGGGCATCTTCCATCCCCCCCAGACCAGCTCGAGCAGCGCACCAACGAAGCGCGCCTCCATCTTTCTGTTATCGCGACTGAGCTCCATCTCTCCATTCCTTGACTTCCCGTCCGTTCTCCACGTTTAAGATGATTTTGGCACGGTCTTTAAATTAGGTTAGAGTCAACTGTATTACCATCATTTCCCTATTAACTATTGCCCGTGGTTTGTACATTAATTTTGCAAAATGTCTTCATCTATGAGCTTAATACACAGGGGCAGTTAATAAGGTTTTGTTTGGGTTTTCTTACTTGCATAAAACAATGTCCTGTGGTGTATACACAATACAGCTAATACACAGGAAATTATTGTACTGTAGCACTGTGCAGAAAATGGCCACAAAGCCAAAGACCACAACGCTGATGTACAAATACAGTGTGATTTACAGGCAGGTGCATAAGTGCTGCTTATACCACAATCTACTGTATACAGTGCTGGAGAGCAGAGTTCTCTTGCAATGCACAAGTACTATATGAATGTCAATATGCTAAATATATACAGTAGCACAGTGGACAAAGAGTTAAAGAATATAGAGTGCAGGATGTAGCCATCCTTACAGTCTTGCCATATATACCATCATATATTATTCCGTCTCTATGCCCCTCTTTCTCCCCCCTTCTCTCTCTCTCTCCTTCTAGCTCTCCCCCCTTCTCTCTCTCTGTCCCCTTCTCGCTCTCTCCCCTTCTCTCGCTCTCTCTCTCCTTCTCGCTCTCTCCCCTTCTCTCGCTCTCTCTCTCCTTCTCGCTCTCTCTCCTTCTCGCTCTCTCCCTCTCTCTCTCCCTCTCTCTCTCTCTCTCCCTCTCGCTCTCTCTCGTCCTCCTTCAGCCGTGACCTGTGCCCTGTCATGCCTCCATCAGGTCACTGGGGCCCGTGCCTCTGCTCTGCTCCCATTGGATGATTCCGGCTCAGTGGCACCAGCAGCCGCGGAGCTCCTCCAGCAACTGTGTCTGGGTCCATGCCTCGGGCGCTTCTCTCCCTCTCTCCCCCGGCCCCCCGCTCCTCTTCCTCCCCCCTCTTCCTCTTCCTCCTGCTTCTCCTCTCCCCCATACATCTATACTGCCTGCGGATATTCGCCCTGGCTATCTGCATTGTCATTACATAATCTCTGGGCTTGCTTTTTTTTTTTCTTCAAACGGCCGCGGTCCAGCTCGAACGACGTCGCCTCAATCCTCGGTCCTCGTCGCGTCCGATGCGTTATCTGAAATGGCGGATCTGGACGGGCTCGTTCTCCAAACTTTCGCTCTGGCCTTGTTACGATCTCTCTTTCCGCTGTCTCTATCTCTCTCTTTCCGCTCTCTCTCTCGCTGACCCCTGGATCGCACTCCCTCGGAGGCCCTGGTGGTCACTCATGGTCCTGCATCTAATCGTCTAATTGCAGGTTCGCCCCTCTGTGTTCAAATTTTACGACCTTCGCCACCTTGCATTGGTATGCATGCAGCAACACACACACACACTCACACACGCTCTGCTCTCCGAACTCGGCAGACTCTTAATATTCACGCAGCGCTTCCACCCGCCACCCGTCGACTCGGAGAGGCCTGTCCAGACACCACCTCCCCAGTGACCGCTTCTCATGTCCTGCCTTCAGCTTCTCCGACCGTCATCGGAAAAAAAACCGCGACGGTCTTCTCCGACCCGCCAGCTGTAAATATCTTATTATATACGATAATTAAATCTTTTAAAGCAGCAACCTGTGACTTTATGACTGTCGTTAATACTCGGGTGGTGGGGACCCTCAGACAGCAACCCAGCAAGCATCTCTTCAACCCCTCAGGTTCCTCTCTCTAAATCACTGACCCAAATGATTTGAATTGCTTTGAAATGTATTAGCATTCGGGGGGAGCTGTGGCGGATGCGGTCGCACTGCGTCGCATTTGGGTCTCCGGTGTCCACGGGGACGCAGGTTCGATTCCGGCCTGCAGTCATGTCCCGATCCCACCCCATCTCTCTACCACTCGCTTCCTGTCTCTCTCAATATGAAGGCAGAAGCCCAAAAAATATACTCAAAAATATATAAATATGCCAAATCCGTCTGGCCACATTTCTTTTAAATGAGCATTTCTATATCACGCTCCTATAGGTTTTGGCCACAAATTGAAGGAAGAGGGTGGTATTTGAAACAAAATTATTTGACTATACTGTGTGCGGAGAGCATCTACTTATCATCGTTATCGTATTTTTGATGGAGGTGACCTTTAGTGGGTTTTCATCTGAACTCTTCAAATTAGCATTTAATCACACACTTCCACTGTATACAGCTCGTTAGTTAGTGCTACCTGATGATCACGTTAG
>NC_085009.1:8383920-8388920 GCF_963854185.1 Sardina pilchardus | reverse complement strand
GATTGGATTTATGGATGTGTGTGATGTGCATGCATTTTTACAGGTGTGTGTGTGTGTGTGTGTGTGTGTGTGTGTGTGTGTGTGTGTGTGTGTGTGTGTGTGTGTGTGTGTGTGTGTGTGTGTGTGTGTGTGTGTGTGTGAGTGTGTGAGTGAGTGAGTGAGTGAGTGAGTGAGTGAGTGAGTGAGTGAGTGTGTGTGTGTGTGTGTGTGTGTGTGTGTGTGTGTGTGTGAGTGTGTGTGTGTGTGTGAGTGTGTGTGTGGTGTGTGTGTGTGTGTCTGTGTGTGTGTGTGTGTGTGTGAGTGAGTGAGTGTGTGTGTGTGTGTGTGTGTGTGTGTGTGTGTGTGTGTGTGTGTGTGTGTGTGTGTGATAAGATGAGAGCACCTCTCACCAAAGCTGGCTGGACTCCGGCGTGACAGCAGGAGGATGTGGGCATCCCGACGCTGCCGCACAAAAGGATTAGAGCGCCACAGAGCATGTCCCACAGGGCTCACACAAACAGGGCTCACATAAACCAGCACACACACACACACACACACACACACAGAACACACACACACGCACACGCACACGCACACACACACACACACACACACACACACAGAACACATATACACTACAGTATACACACACAGAACACATACACATATAGAACACATATATACAAACACAAACGCATACAGACATGCATGCACAAGATAACATGCAACATAAATAAATACCCACAGGTGTGTTTGTGTATGTGTGTGTGTGTGTGTGTGTGTGTGTGTGTGTGTGTGTGTGTGTGTGTGTGTGTCTGTCTGTCTGTCTGTGTGTGTATGTGTGTGTGTGTGTGTGAGTGTGAGAGTGTGTGTCTGCATCTGTGTCTCTCTCTGTGTGTGTGTGTGTGTGTGTGTGTGTGTGTGTGTGTCTGTGTGTGTGTGTGTGTGTGTGTGTGTGTCTGTGTGTGAACAAAAACACCTGAAAGGTTTATCCTTTATTCTCCCCAGCTGACATGCTCTCAGTAACAAAGTCATTAGTGGATGTCTGTCTCTATCATTGTCTCAAACCTGCCCTTGATGCGCCAGCCTTCTTCTGTCACACACACACACACACACACACACACACACACATAGAGAGAGAGAGAGAGAGAGAGAGAGAGAGAGAGAGACGGAGAGAGATTCTGGATTGTGTTCACACGCACAAACCAGGGCACATCACTATATCTTTGTCTTTGTGGGTTGTAGAGATAATTGCAAACATTTGCCCAGAGCGAAATCTTCCTCTGTCCACACACAGCAGTAGGAGCAACTTGCTCAATCCAACATCAGAGAGGGAGCTGCTCCATTCTCCATTTCGCTTCAGGAAGTAACGTACACTGGGTGCATTTTTTAGTAGTCTGAGAAGTAGTATTTATATCAAAGAATCTTGTTGAAAGTTACACATTTTTATCTAGGTTTTTTTTATATATAAAACTGGGGAGAGAGGCCAGTCAATTTATCAATATAGCTTGTTATCTATATAGCTCGCTGTCTATCTTCTTGCTCTATCTATATGAAAAGTTCAGATTCAGAGTTAATTTTTGATGGGGGTGGTGTTTAGAGGCTTTTGCATCTGAACTCTTTATATACATACACTAAAACTAACATCTAATATACAGAACATCTACACACACACACACACACACACACACACACACACACACACACACATACAGGTGTCTCTCTCTCTCTCTCATACACACACACTTGATGTCTTTCTGCCTCTCTCTCTGTCAGACACACACACACACACACACACACACATACACTCAAACACACACACACAGACACACATACATACACACAGAGACAAGTGCTGACAGACACTCTCTCCTCTCCTCTTGGCACTCAGTGTTGGCCCCCTGCTAGGTCTGTTCCAGAGTCAAGCTCTCTGTTAACTCCCAGGAACCCTTTCAACCTTTTCAAAATGCGCCATATTTCAGACAGCCACACCGTGAAACCGCAATCAGCGTCAACTCTCTTCATCTTCCCCTCCCTCCTTCCCTCTCTCTCTCTCTCTCTCTCCCTCCATCCTTTTCTCTCTCACCCTTCTTCCACGATGAAGGGGGGGAATTTATCATGGGGCCATTGGCGTGTGTACCTTCAGCAGGGATAAATATAGCCTGGACATTTTTTTTTCCACAGTTGCTCGCAGGTGAAGTGAAACTGCACTGTTGTCTTTTTCTTTTTCTCCCCCGCCCCCCTGTTCAGTTCCTCCGCTCACCCTCCCCAAAAAAAGTGTGCCCACGTCAGCAAGCGAGCGAGTGAGCCCACCTGGGTGTTCCGCAGATGCCATGTGAGGAACGCCAGCACCCACCCAGACATGTGAGCCCTGGCGCACATGACGTGGGGAGAGGCAGAGAGTCAGAGACTAATTAATGGCTGGCTATACGGCATACCAGGTTCCGCGACTCCGGTGGTTTGGCGAGATGCCTTAAATTAGTGGCTCATTTCGAGAAGTAGCAAATGTGGCATTGCTGCACTGGAGAGCCGGCCTAGTGTGTATTATTAAGGTGTTATGACTGTGGACTATGGCCACTCTGTGTGTAAGTGAAACCTTGAATTTCACAAAGCAAGGGGAGCAGCTGCCGTCTGAGCTTTCTGATGAAACCTGTTGAAAGACTTAAAACAAACAGGATGTCAGAAGGTGTGGGGGGGGGAAACAACCTCCGTCTCAGGGAGAGGAGACTGAAAATAGCTGCGAACATCTGCGACTGTTCCTTCTGACCTCTGCCTGAGAGAATCACAATGTCAAAACGTACCCAGAATACGTTAAAAAGACAAAACTGCTGCTTCGCTCCAGGTTGCCTGACCTAACCAATTAGCCAAAGGTGAGCACATTCCAAAAGCATTCTCGTCACTGACTGCTGCGGCTTTGCCACTCCAGGTTGCGGTGCACGTGCCGTGAGAGCACGCTAGAGTCTTCTGATCTGGCATCAGCTGCCACGCTTTCTGCTCAAGGTGTTTCAAGTCAGGAGAAAGCTGGCAGGTGTGACGAGAGACACTGTTCCCAGAGCAGTGGAGAAGAGGGGTGTGCGCGTGGGAACTTGGAAGGGCAAAGACACGACAGCATGACCTGATTGTCAGAGCAGACTCGCCAACCAAAGGACTGCAGGAGGCCAGCTGGCAAGGCCTCCCCACCACAGAGAGTCTGGCTGGGTGGCGTAGCCCGTGGAGGGACCACCCTAGCCCAATGCACCGCACCCTGACGAGGTATCTCGCCTAGCGAGAGGCTAACGACGTACGGTGCGACGACATGCATTTATCACAAGCAGAAGCTCTGGAGATCCCCAGGGCGCCAGGGAAAACGATAACAGCTGCGTTGTGCACACAAGCCTTTGTTCTCCGAGCTCTGGCTCGTTCCACAAGCCTATTGGGAGACGATGCGCTTTGAAATAACAAACGTCCCCTGACCTATCATTCAAGGTCTCATCTGCCACAGAGGGCCACCCGTGAAGGTGTTCTGGCTTATCAAAGGTGGAGAGGGGGGGTCATGTTGGAGTGTGTGTGTGTGTGTGTGTGTGTGTGTGTGTTTGGGGGGGGGGGGCACGTAGCGACAAAGCAGGCAAGCGTTAAGCGAATAACAGGCCGAGAAAATTGGCAATCAAATGACTCCTTCTGTTGAAAGGATGGCACCTCGGGGGCAAGCTACATAATGAGGTTACTTTCCATTCTCTGACAAGAACTCCTCTAGTCTTTCATTCTCTCCCCCTATCTCTCGTCTCTCTCGCTTCATCTCTTCGTCAGACCCTTCGCCGCTCCTCATCCTCATCTTCATCCCCCTCTTTTGAACGTAGCGATAACCCCACAAGTGCTGCAAAGGGAGCGTCTGAAGGGATCTTAACCCAGGCAGCGATAAGAAGCCTTCTAGAAGATGTGCACAGTTTTTAAAATAGCAATAAGGTCAATAATGAAAGTTGAAAAAATTAAATAATGTAGTGTAAGGGAACTAATGTTAAAATTGGATACATAAATACAGTTTCTGTGGGATGAAGTACTCCCTCAACACCTCATCAGCACACTGACTCAGACAAAACTTATGTAGAAATAATTTGTAACTGACTAGATAATGATAGCATACAGCTAGCAGCTAGCACGGGCAATAGCCCTTGGCTAAATGCTAGCTGTGTCACGTCAAATTCAAACAAAACCGAACTGACATGATTAAAGTCCTGACATGACTGAACAAACATGACACAGAAAACAATCAATCTGTGGCTTCTGTTGTCGTCGGGACAACAACCAGTGTAAGACGGATGCTAAGCTAATCCTTCTGTGAGGTCATCCCTGTTTGTTAACAAGTGGAAGCCTCCTAAATGGTAAGCTGCTTTTCCCATTAACTCAGCACTCTCCGTGATGAATGGCATTCCTTTTGACAATTTGTTTACAACTGGAAAACCTTAACGAGGACACAGCCAAAACAAGATTAATAGTAATCAATATATCATCCTTTTAAACGATCTCGAAAAATGGGGCCCATGCTAGTCGCTGCTAGCTGCCATCGCTTTTGAAAGGGGCCAGGGCGCTATTTGGGCTCTCGGCCACGTTGATTCATTGGTGGCGATGGCAGCCGTTTCTGAGAAGCAGAGGAGGACGCTGTCAGGGCTGACCTTGAGCGGGAAAGTGGAGCAAGAAGGAGAGTTTGGCCCTCTGTCAAGGCGCCCAGGACCCGCGACGGGTGATGGGGACCATTTCCACTTCTTAATCGCTTACTCTCCTTCACTGCCCTCCTCTTCTGCTCTCCTTCCCCCTCCCTCTCTCCCTCTCCCTCTCTCTCCTCTGCTGTCCAGTAAGTTTTGCTTTTCTTGTCATTCCTCCTCTCTCCTTCTCCTTATCCTTGTTGCCCTTCTCCCATCTCCTTGGACGCCCAGTTAGTTTTGCTTTTCTTGTCGTTCGCCTGCTCTCCTCTGTGCCCTTCTCTCTCTGCTCTTTTTAGCTGTGCCTTTTTCTTGTCGTTCATTTCCTCTCCTGTCCTTTTGTTC
>NC_085009.1:8353920-8376420 GCF_963854185.1 Sardina pilchardus | reverse complement strand
ATAAAAACAGCACAGAATTTAGCTCCTCTTTGAAAGCTCTAATTGGTCTGTGCTGATTGTGAGTGTGTTCCGGGGGACTCGGCGATAGCAACGCGGCGCGCTAAACATCGGGCCTTTGATCCCACAAGCACTACCGTTTGAAGCTGCAAGTCTGATATATCCTCGCATCTCTCCCCACCCTCTCCCCCTGCTCCTGGGTGCAACGCAAGACAGCCACAAGGAAGACGCCACCACTCCGACAATTTATGTAAACAGCAGCCTTTGAGGACGGTTTTGCTGAATGTCAAACAACGTTGGTTTGACGTTAGCTGGGGCGAGGTTATAAGGTCGTCCCCATGGCGTTGCATGTGGAGGAACTTGGCTTTCGGTGCATTTGGTGCCCTCAGACGACGGTTCCTCTGGAATGATGGTTCCTGTCGTTCCTGTCTCCCAGTAGAACCTCGCAGGGAAAGCACAGATCCGTAAAGATTCACGGTGTGCGTTTGGGATGCCGTCCGCCCCGATGCGGCAGGTTCTCACGGAAACTCTTGACTTGCTGACTTAAGATCGGCCTTGGCGGCTTAAGAGCGATGAGATTATTGCGTACAAAATCCCAAGCTCGTTAAAAACGCTTGCATCTCCACGTCGTGACTTTCAAGAGTGCATCTCTCTCTCTCTCCTCTCTCTCTCTCTCTCTCTCTCTCTCTCTCTCTCTCTCTCTCTCTCTTCCAGGTGGATGAGTTACCTTAGCGCTCCTGTGGTGATCAGTCGATGCGTCCCCCAGGAGGAGCGTTGTCGTCTGACTGCCACGTGTGTGTGTGTGTGTGTGTGTTTTTCCCACCGTTTGCTCCTCCTGCTGTCTGCCCAGTCAGGGGTACATTAGCAAGCAGCAGGTCACCGAGGCCCTGTTGCGCTCGCGCTCCCTCTCTCTCTCTCTCTCGTCACACACACACTCACACACACACACACACACACACACACACACACACACACACACACACACACACACACACACACACACACACACACACACACACACACACACACACACACACTCAAACACACTCACTGGAAGTGCCAGGCTGCCAAGAGTTCTCAGTGTCCTGGCGGCCTCCCCCGGGGGTCTTGCTAACTGGGCCGAGGTTTTAGCGTTGGGGCCTGTCACTATCAGAGCCGAGCAGAGCGAAGAGGAGAGCGAAGGAGAGTGGCGGAGGAGGAGGAGGAGGAGGTGGGGGGGGGGGATGTTAGGGCCGGCTCCCGGAGGTGTCGGCTGTGAAGGAGGCTCTTCAGATGAGACGGACGCCCTGAGCCCTGTCCTGTCCTGTCCTGCCCCGGCCTGGCCTGTCCGCCACCAGCCTGCTCACTCTCCACTCTCCCCCCCCTCCCTCACCTTCTCCTCCATCTGTCTATCATCCGTCTCCTCGCTCTCTGTCTTTAGTCCTCGCTCATATTCACACACACACACACACACAAACACACACACACACACACACACACAAACACAACAATAAACGCTCACATACAGTATGTGCACTTTCTCACACACATACACACACATACAAACCCAAATCCATACATCAAATTCAACCATAGCAGCAATGACTTTCAGAATGTCAGATGCAAACATCTCTCTGTGCGTATGTCTCTCGTGCCCTCTCTCAACATATAGCTCGTTCTCACCCCTCCCCCAGCACTTAGTCAGGCCATAAGTCTGCTTCGAGACCGTGGAGGATAGCATGCTAGTGGCTGAGATTAAGATGACATGAGTGCACGTTAACCCTTAAGATCTGACTCGCAGCCACGAGCGAATGCATCTGTATGAGAGTTTGTGTGTGTGAGAGAGAGAATGTGTGTATGTGTATGTGTGTGTGTGAGTGTAAGAGGGAGAGGGAGAGAGAGAGAGAGTGTGTGTGTGTGTGTATGTATGTGTATGAGAATGTGTGTGTGTGTGTGTGTGTGTGTGTGTGTGTGTGAGAGAGAGAGATAGAGAGAGAGAGAGAGTGTGTGTGTGTACATGAATGTGTGTGTGTGTGTATGTGCGTGAGAGACAGAGAGAGAGTGTGTGTGTTTTGTGTGTACTGTATGTGTATGAGAATGTGTGTGTGTGTCTGTATGCTTGCACATGTTTATGTGTGTGTGTGTGTGTGTGTGTGTGTGTGTGTGTGTGTGTGTGTGTGTCTGTATGCTTGCACATGTTTATGTGCGCATGAATGTGTGTGTGTGTGTGTGTGTGTGTGTGTGTGTGTGTGTATGCTTGCGCATGTGCCTGCGCATGTGTGCGTGTATCATTGAGTCAGGCATGAGTAACCCCTGATCAGGGGGCTTGTCAGCATTTGTCCTGCAGGAGCCCTGTCCTCTCCAGGGCGGATGGGTGGGCGGAGGTGGGCGGTGAGCGGCGGAGGTGCGATGGGACCTGACATTAAAGCCAAGGTGCAGGGCCTGTCAGGAGCTCGCAGTGTCCCACAGCGTGCAGCGGTTACTTTCCACAGCGCTGCACAAAATGCTGCCCGTGAATTTTTTTTTTTTTTGTGTGTGTGCAAACGGAAGCGGCGCGGAGGTTTTCAAACAAAGTCGTGGCGACCGCTGCCCTCGTTTTCCTTGGTTTTCTTTTCTCGTTTTCTACCCCACATTCTTCCATCCTCCTCTCTCTCTCTCTCTCTCTATCTCTTTCTCTATCGCTCTCTCTCTCTGGTTCTTCTATCCCTCGCTTGTTGGCAGAGGTTGAAAGAGCTTCTTCTCGCTCACTTCACAAACGAGGTCTCAGGGGCACTCGTGCCGATGAGGATGACACTGGACACTTGATCTTCATCCAGCTATTGAGCCCTCCTCCGCTCAAGTGTCTGCAGATGGACAGCTTTGCTGTCACTCAACTTGGTCTAAATAACTTGTATAGAGCGCAAAGTAATCAAACTCCCTGGCTGTTGGCCAAGAGGGGTTTTCATTGTCCCTCTAACAATGCATCCTTAATCCTTCTAATATGAACACAAAACCTTAATTTTGTGAAATAATTTTGAGGCAATTTCCGATTTGATACACCAGCTCATTGTTGGTGTATAGAAATTCTACTTAATCTCTCTCTCTCTTTCTCTCTCTCTCTTTCTCTCTCCCTCTTTCCCTGTGACACGGAAATGGTGGGTGGACCAACACACCTTCGTCAAAACGCCAACTTTTAATGCACTGTTAATTAAACCCCAGGAAATGATAGAAATCGGCTCGGCCCGTGACACCTGCTTCCGGAACCATCTACCATCTACCATTCCGCGGCCTCTATTAATAGCGACTCGCTCTCTCGCTCACCACCCCAAAAAATTCATCAGAGCCGTGAGAGCTTTTCCATTACTCTCCCCCCCTTTCCTTAATGCGACAGGCGACAGAAAACGAGAACGTGAACGTCCCCCCCCCCCCCCCCCATCCACCATCCCCCAACCCCAACCCCTCATCCCCCCAGGTGCAGATCCTAATCCCCCTGACAAATACCCTGACAGCCAACGTGGCAATCTTTCCCCCCCCAGACTAACGCTGCGGCGCGCTGGGCTTCCATTTTAATGCCCCACTGAAGCGCTCCTGCACGTACTACCCGGTAGCGGTGGGGGTAGACTCTGTCAGAAAGCGCGAGCGCAGAGCGATGAGTGTGACAGGTTTTTGACGGCGGCCAGTTCGTTTACCGACGAGCGCCTCTTAGCCAAGTCTCCATTTCCGATCGCTCCGCGTCTTATCCCCCCACCCTCATCTCATCCATTTTAATTACTCCTTCCTTTTTAAACTTCATTTTTCCTCTCTCTCCTGGGTCAAATAAGATTGCGAGCAGTCTATGCGCTCCTTGGCAAGCCCACTGCGATGTATTAATAAAGACTTTGGCAGGCGGAACAATTTCGGCATCTCCAAAATAAATAGTAGGTCTATGGTAACGCAGAAGTGAAGGAGGGGGGCAGAGGCAAAACCTTTTGTGCGGCGCGATCATTCATCTCCGCATGGGGCCAAAGTGTATGAGGCGTTCAATTTTAGATTTCTCAGCAAGAAACTTTCTCTTGATCAGAGAAAAAGGTTTTCCACAAAACAGAGTGAACGGAGAGCGAGAGAATTTGGTATTTCTTTCGGCTATTATTCAAGTATGGAGGTACGGGGGCACTTTCATTATGCCTGTGTCTTGAGTTCGCTGACCTCATACTATACATGATAAATGTGTTTGTTGATGGCTGCTTGAATTGCTGATTTTTTAGCACATGGTTGGATTTGAAACGTTACAATAGAGCTTTATATCCTGATGTTGCATTGGTAGCTGTATTCTGAACATCCAATGAAAACATGCAATTCTGTTAACCCTCCCAAGGAATCTTATTCAAGTGCTCTGATGCACAAGATATGCCACTGAATGTGCACGCACACACTAAACATGAACCTCATCATTTTTTAATTCTTGATATTAAGGATAGATTTCTCATTTCGGTTGCTCTACAGCACACTCGGCATGTCTGTGCGGCATGCAGTGAAGAGCTATTTTGCACAGATGGATGATTGCCTGGATCTGCAGAGGAGAAAGTGACAGTGATGCCTGCCAAAGAGGTGCACTCTGACTCCGAGCCTTCACCCAGAGGCCAGATCCACCAGCCTGCATCTCCATCCTCACCCTCCACCCGTCACCGCGCTCTCGTCCAAAAGAGAAGCAAAAAAGGCTGATCCTGAGTCAGTTTTAAATGCATCAGGCAACCGCTGATGAACCATTGCCGCAACTGACTGCAGAACAGCGGCCCCACTCAGCAGTGCACGAGTGTGTGTGTGTGTGTGTGTGTGTGTGTGTGTGTGTGGATTGGGGGATACAGATTCTTTCCAATAGGACCAAATCCACACGTGGCTGTCTGTTACCATGGCAGCATATCCAGTTGTCAGGTGCGGATGATGGGGGGAGGAGTGGGATATCCTGGCCGGCATTTACTATCTCCCTCTGACTCAGGCCTCGTTCCCGAACGACGCGTCGGAATGCCGGCGCTCCTGCCTGAGTGAAACGCGTCTTGACAGATCCGCCCAATCAAGGCCGTCTCCAGCCGATGCAGGCTGAACGACAGCGCACGAGCCCAAGCAAAGCACAAGCACAAGCACAAGCCCTGCCACCATTTTATGTCAGTGTCAGAGTCAGGCCGACGGGGCATTAACCTGAGAGGGGGATTATGGGTATTTTCTCAGGAACCTCGTCTCAAAAGCCTGTAGATTCCATCTTTTTTTTTTTTTTTTTTTTCAATCCCCCCACCAGTAATCCAATCATTAAGGGGATCGGCCTGACACGCGGGTCGCCTAATGCTATTCAAACACGCATGCATAAATACACATACTCTCTCTCTCTCTCTCTCTCTCTCTCTCTCTCTCTCTCTCTCTCTTTCACTCTGTCACACACTCTCTCTCTCTCTCTCTGTCTTCCTCTCTTTCACTCATACACACGCATACAGTAGAGTGACAAGATCCAAGCCATAGTCATCAGTGCATTGTGCATTACATAACATGAGATTGCACTGCTGCATGGAGTCTGATGACCAGAAATTAATTCAAGGGATGTGTGTGTGTGTGTGTGTGTGTGTGTGTGTGTGTGTGTGTGTGTGTGTGTGTGTGTGTGTGTGTGTGTGTGTGTGTGTGTGTGTGTGTGTGTGTGTGTGTGTGTGTGTCTGTGTGTGTGTGTGTGTGTGTCTGTGTGTGTGTGTGTGTGTGTGTGTCTGTGTGGTGGTGGTGGTGGTGGGGGGATTGAACAGAGGAGGAGAGAAGGTAGAGGGAAGGGGAGAAGAGAGGAGGAGAAAGATGAAAGTTGGTGTCCCATTTGGATTTGGGTCGAGTGAAGACTTCAAAGTCTGATTGAAGGTGTTTGAGGAATGGTAAGACCGTAGAAGGAGGGAATTTCGCATCTGGCATGTCGGTGTTGGGGGAGACAGAGTGGCTTTCTTGTCATTGACTAACCCATCCCGGAATGTAAAAATATGAATAAACAGCATCTGTTATCCATGCCGGTGCTAAAAGGGGTATATCATGGCGACAAACATATAAGCATTTTCTCGTGCCATTTCCCTCACAGTGACCCGCTTTTGAAATCATCACATAAAACATTGAGAGAGGAAATTAATTTGTTAATGGAACATGTATGAACAAAACAATTTCCACTCAAGTAGCATCATTTTGACATACAAAAAAACCTTCCACTGCTGTAGACACCAGCCATGCTATTTACTGTAATGTAGGCTATACATTACAATGTATAGAAATAGCTCCCTTACCGCAGCCTATATGGTCTAAGAGTACAGTAGGCTATATGAGTCATAGGATAGCTTTCATTAGTCTGGTCCTACCTTTTTCTCGTTATTTCTGCAGTATGGAACACAGGTGGTCGCCACACACCATTTGGCAATTCGCGGTGTCCTGCGACGGGGAGACGAGCTGCCCTCACCACCCGGGGCGCGGGCGCATGGCAGGCGGACGCGTGCTCTTGGTTTCAACCGGGGATGGACAGGTGTCGGCGTGGGCGTGGTGTGGTTCCCGCCAACACGTAACGATGGGTCAGACAAGCCCAGCAGGGAAGCACTGTTATCCCGCCAGCACTCTGGAAAAGAAATAAACAGATTACCTTCCAATAATAGCCTCAGGAAGATGCGGCGGGCTAATTTGCCTCTACGCTGCTGCTGAAGATGGCTCAGCTCTTGGGTTTTTTTGTGTGTTGTTGTTTCTCTTTTTTTTTTTTTACATTATTCAGATTGAGGTCTATGCCTCCATGCATCCAATTAGCTAAGGTCATATAGCCTCGTTCGTGAATACAAAACCTAAATATATATCCTAGGAACAAGATAATTACAGCTTATGATCTTAAATAGCTTACGTTACAGTGTTACCAAAGTGAACGTTTTGATCTACTTTGGTCTAAGTCAGTATGTTTGATCTTATCTATTTATTGAGGACTAATTTATTTGTTAATCTATTCTATTTATACTATATCCAATAAACCAGCCGGTTGTTGTTACGCCAGTCGATGCGCTTTTGGTGCACATGGGGACTAGACTGGTTAAGTAAAAAAGTGGATTTTAATTCCAGGCTGCATGGTGAAAGCGCGTAACATGCTAGAGTGTATTGCATTCAGTGGGTTATCGTAAGTCTCATAAAGCCCGTAGCCTATAGCATATCCGCTTGAGTTGGTTTGTAGCATGACCCTAATCTTACAATACAGTGTAGGCGAGATAACGGACCCCCATATCCATACTCACTTGTGGCTGCTCCAGTGTCGTATTCCGCGCCCTCCAGTCAAACCACCCACTTCCAAGAAAATCCTTATCTGCCACGTTATGCTGAGCAGTCCGTAGGTTATCAACAGTAACCTGCCCGGTTCGGGGTCTTCAGATGTGCCTCGCGTGAGGGACTGCACCTGACTGGTCGTTCGGTACAGAACTCGTACTCAATTGCGTATATCCCACTGAATGAAATGGTTTGCCCAGTTTGATCAAATAAGAGAATTTAGAGTCTTAGCAGAGGCTATATCTTGTTGAGGGCTACGTGCCCTGTAAGCTAACCTAGTGAACCTCTAAATTGATAATCACCGCTTACTGGCACCACGAACTTGATGGAGGTCCGAGCAGATGTGTTTTCGTCTCCTGGTAGGATTTACACGTAGCGGTCCGTAATCAACATTAAAAGTAGAACCCTACAGCTCAAGCATCCATCTTCAATTTCCCCCTATCGCTCAAACAAACCAGTCTCCAGCGGAAAGGAATATCGACAGGTTCTGTATGAGACAGTTATTCATCATAGATAATAGTAAATTGTTAGACGACGTGTCTCAAAGAGAAACGAGTAAATCCTTGGTAGTGTGTAGTCAGTAGCCAGGGTGCACACACCCGGCGATGAGCTTACCAATGGATCTGTAACCCGTAACTGTGAGACTTGGAGAGGCTGACGCCGTGGAATGAATGAATTCATAAAGAGGCAAGCGATGCTCTCGCATCAGCACCGACTCGCAGCGAAGGGTGGGGAGGTAGCGAGAGCACCAAGTCGCGCGCATACAAGGCGGTGTCACATCGGCGTTCGCAAAACTTCTTGATGTTTCCAAACTACCCACTCCGCGCAAGACACAGAGATAGGATAATATTTGTATACATGGATTACAGACTCCACAAAATGATTTTCACAAATGAATTAATACATTTTAACGTCATTGTTGTCACGCAACCTGTTTAGCGTGAACGTCACTGTCATAAACAAAACCCCTTTCAACCCCCCCCCCCCCCCCCAAAGGAATCCCTGAATTAACACTTGGAAATAAATTTAAGATGAAGAAGGTTATACTCAAATTGTCCTTAATTACCCCTTAATCCAAACAAAGGAACCCCTGACTTGACACCTGAAATGTAGATAAGGGGTTACACTTTAAAATGGCATTTTAAGGTAGGATATTAAGGAGCAGGTTTCAGAAATTAAGGGCCCTTTGATATAGATTAAGTAGTTTTGGTATGTTTTCTGGTGTAATAAGATCAATTTGAGTACATCACGTTTCGCAGTGTCTTTGAAATTGCTTCAGACCTCACCAGTCAGGATCTTGGTGTTGAAGTGAAATGCCATTATTTATTCTCAGTCATATCTTGTCTCTTTCTATTATCCCTCATCAGACAGCCACACACATACTTGCACGACTATGTTACACAAAATCATCGTTTTGTAAGGCAAGGGCTAGTTAATTAGCCACCAACACCTTAGAGTATTGAAATATTGATTGGGTGTTGATGAATGGTTTAATTAATTGGAAACCATGACCTCAAGACTAAAGTGATGTACAGTCACTACAAACCCTGAGTGACTTCTATCCCACTCATTTATTATATGGTTATCTCCCTCAGTATACTCAAACATGCAGTATTAGGCCTACATACATACTGTACATACATACTTACATAGCAAGAGAGGAGAACATGAGCATTGATTTTATGCCTCATTGGCACTTAATATATTTTCCTTTGTTTTTCCACACAACACACATAAACCAAGACACACACACACACACACACATACGGCTTCACAAGGGAGGCCTTATAAAACAGATGTTCATGGATGTTGATTAGAAATAACTACTTATCATGTGCCCAGACATAGTGTAGTTGGCCATGTTTTATGTTTATTTATCTATTTTTTTTCCACACCTCAAGCAGACTCCAGCTGGGCTCTTCCCTGTATGACGCTGTTGTCAGGCTGGTGGAGAATCCTCACTGTAAACCCCCCGCTGCATTCAATTATGAGCTGAACTGCGGTGGAGCCTTTGAAGACCCTTATGGACCAGCGCAGTATAGCTCAGCGAGTGCAGACTTCACAGAGCACGGCAGAATATCTTTGTAGTAAGCGCTCTACAGAGTGTGCACACTGCACAGTGCTCAGACTGAAATCACTGAAATACAGGGATTATGTTATAGCGTTTAGAGACGCTCAAAATAGAGACCGTGCTTCAATTGTATAGCAGAGAACAGGGCAATGGACGTCAGATCAATGCCGTTTTTATTCGGATTTTAAGTAATCCCTTCCCCTCATATTCCATGCATTTTGCATGTTAGATTCCAATGTATAGCTTACAGTAGAGATAACATTATGCCCTAGTGAAGATCCACATACATGGTGCCGTAGCATGGCTTTTAACCGTAATCCAAATGTGATCACTGCTGACACATCTCTTATCTGATGCCCTATGACCTTATGGGAAATATACCTCCATCTTGTTCACTCCCCATAATCACCCTCTCCACCCTTAACTGCTGATGGAGGTGATTATGTATATGGCCACCATCGAGCGTGGAGCATATGCTAGCAATGATTCCACATGAAAGCCCTGTCAGGGGATGGGTGGAGGTGAGGCTGCTTAATCACAGACTCTACCAAGGGGGGATAGGGTGTAGCCCAGACTAAATTATCATGTAAAGCTTTTCCTTGACATTTCAGTCAGTGCAGGTTATAGTAGTTGAATGAACTCAAAATAGTGAGATTACAGTGCATCTGAAGTCTTATCCCACAAGAGAAGTTACTGGAAGTCTTTATCCCCTGCTTGTTTCAATGCTGAAAGTGTTGTTATGAGTGGAAAACATACAGTAGCTCCTGCTTTAGACCAGTGTCGAACAGCACGACTGCACTCTCACAAACTGTGGCAAAACGGGTGCTCGTGTGACCTGGGTGGTTTGTACAAGGCAAGTTTCCTGAAATATCACCGCTGTAAGAAGCACCCTTGAGGGCGAGGCTCTGTCTTGTACGCGTATAAATGTTTGATAATTGTATGTGTCTAAAAGCGGTGTGGAGTCGCAGCGCTCGGAGCCACAACCACAGGGCGCAGGCACATCAGAGAGAGAGAGAGGCGGGCACCTCCCCTGCCATCGCACCAGCGCCAAACCAACCGCGCTAACCTAAGCCTCTAGTTACATGGGCGGAAAATAGCCTTGAACCACTGCCCTGGCATATACTTTAACATATGCCAGCAGAACATCTGTTTGAACCAGATACACTGTCCACCCAAGTTCTCAGGGTGGTATTTGTGAGAGGAATTCATGTTTGGAGAAGTGATCTGTGCCTCTGTGCCAAGTACATCATCATTGTTCAATGCATCTTCTTAATCACAAACTGTGATTTACTGCTGACTGATGCAATATTGCATGCCCCATTAAAATACGTTTATTTAACAGAGAAAGGAATTGCTGATCAGAGAAGAACGAGCAACAAATGAAGAATGTGAGGGGTGGAGGGAGGAGGAGTGAGCTTGGAGGAGGAGACTGTTTGAGAGGAAGATTATGACTAACTAAATTGTGAAGTATATAGCACACAAGGGCAAGGGAACGTTCCTGTCATGCTAAAAAAATATGAGCGTTAAAGAGAGAAAAATTCCAGAAAGAAAGACATTTTAAACAATAGGCTATCAGGCCTATTTCTGAAAACATTCACTGCCAATTTTAAAACGTAGGCCTATAGCCTAGATTTCATATATCTAAAAGCTTGCATGTGGCATCTCCATCTCCTAAACTGCCGATCTAGACTGTTTTGTTGTGAGGTAATAGATTCTCTTGAAATGATAATTTCTGTGAGGTTGTCAGCTAGGTAGGCTACTTGCTGGTGCTTGACACTTTCACCACCCATCCCTCATCTCCTGTGTCTTACAGAAAGTGAGTTATGGCTAGGCCGTTAATTTAAATAGGCAGGCTTCTGCTTAAATCAAGGCAAGTTTCTTTAGGCTATACTATTCCATTATTTCCATACACACATTATTTACACAAACAAAAGCAAATAATAAATAAAAGCATACAATGGCAAGAGTTAAAATAGTTTAAAAACTAAAGTAAAAATAATATCCTAATTTAAAGACAACAGGGGAGAAATGGTTCATTTTACTGCTTCGAGTGCCACTGCAGGAGAACGACATTCTATGAAGTAGGTCTACTATGCTAGTGGATTATATTCATACTTGCATCATGAAGACAGACGAGCCTTTAGACTTCCAGTAAGATTTCATGATTTATCTATAGAGGTGCAGCAACGCCGCCCGGCGTCTAAGAGGAGAATAACAGAAATCAGACAGTGCAGGCGAGGATTTTTCTAGAGGTTTCCAAGTGCATTGTGGGATTGTTAAACCGGCGTCGCCTTCCTTTTCTCTTGTCTGCCAAGATGATGGTGAGTAGTACAACATGCCTACTTTCAATGCTAATCCCTCATCATCTGCGGAGATTTTGGCATATTATGTGTACCTGAGACCGCCACTATGTAGGGATTTTAACGGGCATCTTGAAAAATAGTGTATGTTTGTTGTCTACAGATCTGTGATCCGTATTTTATCCTGCTATTGTCATGCTAACTTGTTAGCTTTCTAGCCCATTCTCCCGTGTCTCCGCCTATAACGGGCTCCTCCTTGGGTTTGACAACTAGTGCTGTGTCAGATGCTGTAGCTTGCTAGCTACATTTGCATCTTAGTTTTCGATAACGTCCCCTTAGAGTTATGTGCGCACTTGTACTTACTTTGCTTATCAACGTTTGTTTGAAAGAGTGGTAGACATTGAGTAGGCTATGTCACTGTAAAATGCACTAATCACACAATCAATCGGCTAGCTCGCTAGTAGCTAAGCCAGTTAGTTAATTTACCGGCTAGCTGAAACAGAAGTAGCATTTCGTTGAAACGTGTTGTGGACTTATTTAGGCACTAAACAAAGGCATTGGAGTGCTACCATCTCACGATGATGGTAAAGTTAGCGGTAGTTTATCAGGATGTGCATGAATTGGCTTTGTCGAGAGGTGCGCTGGCTAGAGCAGGGATGGGTAGCCAGTTGCAGTTTATTATTGGACAATGCATTGAGTAGGTGCTACGTGAAAATACGTCGCTGTTGTAACACAGAGTTATGGTGGTAACATACAAACCTATGTCAAAGGTGCTCATTCTCTTGACATTACAGTTTTAAAGCCCCTTGTGAACCCTCAGACCTACCTTTTAGAAAATGCGTTAATGGTCTCTGACGCCTTTCCTCCTACTAGAATGCACCAGTTATCGTTCTGAAGGAAGGGACAGACACCTCCCAAGGTGTGCCCCAGCTGGTCAGCAACATCAATGCCTGCCAGGTGATCGCAGAAGCTGTCCGCACCACCCTGGGCCCCCGTGGTATGGACAAGCTGGTGGTGGACAACAGAGGTGAGCATGCAGCAGAAGTGTATGATTCAATTGAATTGGGAGGGTGTGGGCACTTAAGGTGTAAATGTATCTTTTTACATAGCTAAACTTGTAACTTTTTAAAAACTTCTTTCCTTAGGCAAAGCAACCATTTCCAATGATGGTGCTACCATCTTGAAACTTTTGGAAGTGGTCCACCCTGCTGCAAAGACCCTTGTTGACATTGCCAGATCCCAGGATGCTGAGGTAGGTCTCTTGTTGTGATGGTGTATGAACATACTTAATAATAATGAATAATACATCACAAAATAATGTTTGTTTTCCTTGTATGTCAGACATTGTAGCTTGTCCATTCGTGCAGATTTGATGTGTCTGTGTGTTTCAGGTTGGAGATGGCACAACCTCCGTGACGCTGTTGGCGGCTGAGTTCCTGAAGCAGCTGAAGCCGTACGTGGAGGAGGGCCTCCACCCACAGACCATCATCAGGGCCTTCCGCAACGCCACCCAGCTCGCCGTCAAGAAGATCAAGGAGATCGCCGTCACCATCAAGAAGGACGACAGGCAGTATGTGCACTGTGTACTTTTAGTTCCATCTTAAAGACTGGACAAAAGATAGTGGTTTTGGAGTACATGAAATCAAATGATTTCTAAGGTTTAGCACGGCCGACTGTTTGCACTGTTTGACTGTTTGCACTGCAACTGTTCACTCAAGCACAGTTATCCACCAGGCTAGCATACTAATTCAAACATTTGAATAGTTGTATCAACTGAGAATGATCTTTAGACTTATAGTCTTTTTTTTTTTTTTTGGAGGATGTATTTGACTCGTTTGCTGACTGTCTTCCAGAGAGCAGAGGCAACTTCTGGAGAAGTGTGCCACCACGGCTCTGAACTCAAAACTGATTGCTGGACAGAAGGGCTTCTTCTCCCAGATGGTGGTGGACGCAGTCATGTCGCTGGATGAGCTGCTGCCCCTGAAGATGATTGGAATTAAGAAAGTGCAGGGTGGAGCTCTTGAGGTGAGCATGTGTTGCATGTGATTGCCATGGCATTCACCAATTGCATGTGATGGCCATGGCATTCAGATTGGTAGAGGATACAAATGGGTCAATATTTGCATACATGTTGTTAGACAAGCCAATAACGACTACATATTAGTTCTTTGTCATGTATTGTGTGGGTTCCGTGTACATCTGCATGATGCTGGGAGGAGCAATATAATATTTTGGACTATAACTGCCTGGTCTGAGTGCAAAACAAAAACATGGGAAGTTAGCTGGGAAACCATACATTAGTGTTGGTTGACATTCTATTACATTATTCCACAGCTTGGTTGAATTCCCCATTGTTCTACGTTCTCTACGGGGGTCATTAACCATATGTTATTTGCACACCTATGAAGTAGATCTAATTCGCTGGCCGTATCACATGTGAATATTAATTCGCCAAACTCTTTGTGAAGTTTAAATTAACTGTCACGTTGCATTCAAGCTGAAATACAGACGCTCAGAACATAGTAACAATGTAGCATGACGGAGGTGGATTTTAGCTAGTTGGATGGCATGTAGGCTAAATTAAATAGGGATGTTTTAAAGCTAAGGTTCATCTGAATACTGGGATATGCCCACTTGACCACGGGAGAGATGGAACTAACGATTGGCTTTTGGCTGTAGCAACCATCCATTTCGAATTAATGGTGGTCAGTTCACATAAATAAATGCACTTACTGCGCTGCGCGTCAGGCCATATCACAACCTCGATCATGCATTTATTTATGTGAACCGACCACTGCGTTGTCCATTATACCTTACTTAGTTGGACCTACAGTCGTTGATGCGGTGTGCTTTCATGTGATTTAACTTGTACTCAGCTTTGTAGGTGTGTGTGTGCCTGTACTAATTGCCACTTGTTGCTTCTCCAGGACTCCCAGCTGGTTGCAGGCGTTGCCTTCAAGAAGACCTTCTCCTATGCAGGTTTCGAGATGCAGCCCAAGCGCTACGATAACCCAAAGATCGCTCTGCTCAATGTTGAGCTGGAGCTCAAAGCAGAGAAGGACAACGCAGAAGTCCGCGTCAAGTCTGTAGAGGTCCGTATTTGGCGACTCTTTCTCTCCAAAGCCTCAGTGGCCTTTGAAATTGACCGTACTGGGGTCCACGTGCCAAAAGCATAGTTGGTAAGGACGATAGCAACTACCTTGGTAGTGTCACTGTCAAATGAGAGTCTGTTGATTTGAGTTGCACATGCACAAACACTTCAGCTTCATATTGTAACACATCACATTTTTATTTTTGGTAAATTGAAAAATAAAGACATATTTGTTAGCTCTTACTCTAATGTCCACGAAATACGACCAAATATCCACACCGTAGTTCTGTATCGTTAAAGTATCTGTGACATGTGACTCAAATACTGTCAAGTCAGGTTTGGCAGTGACGCTACCACAGCAGATGCATCGTAGTTAGCAACTAGGCTTTTGAGGCACCCCTGCCTGAATGACTTGTGCATGATGTTGTATTGATGAACGCATAAACTCTGCACATTTATAGTCTCCCCTCATGCTGTGCAGTATATCACTGTAATTGGGATTGGATTAAGTCATTAGTGTTTCACAACCTGCGGCCGTAATCGAGTCAAGGATCTTACTGGCTCTAATCTCAACACCTCCAGGACTACCAGGCCATCGTGGACGCCGAGTGGAACATCCTCTACGACAAGCTGGAGAAGATCTACAAGTCCGGCGCTAAGGTGGTGCTCTCCAAGCTGCCCATCGGCGACGTGGCCACGCAGTTCTTCGCCGACCGGGACCTGTTCTGCGCCGGCCGAGTGCAGGAGGAGGATCTCAAGAGGACGATGATGGTGAGCGGAACATGGTTGATCTCTCCATTAGTTGTAGCCTTTGTGTTGTCCATGTGGCCAAAGATTTGTCTTTTGGAGTAAGATTTGTTTCTGATGGTTTACAGTTCAAGGTGGCAGTTTAGGAGGTAAGGGTCCTCGAGAGAAAGTGAACGGGTGTGGAAGGTGCAGTGATATTTTGTTCTGCATTGTGCGTTATCAGTATGAGGGTCATCCTTTATGAGGGTGTGATGCGTTGTGACCAATTGGATTTTGTGCCTTTGTGGTGAAGTAAATTCTTCTGTTGTTGTCCATTCTGCATTGTGTTATGGATCAAGTCAATGCCCGAGTCTTGTTGTACAATTTAGTTGTTTGCAAACGTTTATTCGTTTCTCTGACAGCAGAATAATAACAATCAGGACCTTGACAGTTAGCCGTTGCAGTGCTCAAGACAATATTAGCTATGCTTATCCCCATGACAGCTAGTATGCTAATTATTGTGTATACATCAACGTCGATGAATTAACACGTTGAAAAAAAACAAGGTGACATTTTGTCAAATATATGCACAAAAATGGTAAATGAATAATTATGAAGAAATATAACTTCACTATGACTCATGTGAAATGTTCCTTTACTGGGATGCCCGTTGTTGTCATGGACATTATGATCCCTCCACACGTCCTTATTAGCCTCATTTCTATTTTTAATCCACCATCATGCTTGTCATCACCAGTCAGGCCTCTCTTTGTCAAATATTTACCTAAGCATATTGGGAAAAGCGGTTGCCCTTCTGTCTCTAGTGTTCACATTGCACATGAACTTGGCCAAAGTCAACCAAAGCCACTTATTTGAGTGGATTTTTCAATTTTGTTGGAATATATTTATGCTTTTCTGAAGTATGCGTTTTTACCCAGACTCTCGCTGTCCCTGTCTAGACAGATTATATAATGAAATGAATTTACAAACCTCTCCAGCCTGAGAGAGGGCTCCAAAAAAGGATTATTTTTCCACTGTCGAGTTCAAGGTGCCCGGGTGAACAAAGAGAAAGACTGACATTAGAGCAGGAGGGAGAAGACGTCGGGCCTCGGCAACAGGGTTGACATTTAGAACAGGCTTACTTCACAGAGAACCTGAGACGCTATGACTGCCACTTTCCCATGAATGCCCCGGCACTGTGCCGAGTTCCTAGTCACAAGAAGGATGGAAAGACCAGCAGAAAGCTAGTCATCAAAGATGGTGTCCCTAGAAAAACATTAGCCTTATGGTTTGTTTTGAGGTTTTTTTTTCTGAGCACCTCACAGTGCATGGCAGCTAATGCCCCCCCCCCCCCCCCCCCCTAGACCAAACAACTTTGATAAGATTTGGGAAAGATTCTTGAAAGATTGTAGTCTTTTGAGGAAAGCTTGAATGGTAGACATTAGTTAAAAGACTACAATCTTTCCCAAATCTTTCCAAAATCTTGTCTCAGTTGTTTGGTGTAAGGAGGCCGTAAGTCGTGAGTTCAGAGAATGGCGTGTAACTTGTATGTTTTCCATTCCTCCAGGCCTGTGGAGGCTCCATCCAGACCAGCGTCGGCTCCATGACCGATGACGTGCTGGGCCAGTGCGAACTCTTCGAGGAGGTGCAGGTTGGAGGAGAGAGGTGAGGATCCCCCTACTGACAATGCTCTCAAACGAAGCTGAGGCTCGTCTCAAATCCAGCTGAATCTCCTCTGTGTGGTAGAACGGAGGTGGCTGGTTTGACAGCCGAAGCTTTGAGTCGCTTTGGGATAAAAATGTTTTCTAAGGGTGCTTTCACACCAACATCTTTTGGTGTGCACCAAACGGTCCATTCGTACCAAAACCTCTTAGTCCGGTTCGTTTTCGTTGGTGTGAAAGCATTAATCGCACTCGGGTGCGCACCAAAACAAGCGGGCCGAGACCTCCAAAAAGAGGAGGTCTCGGTCCGCTTGGCTCCGCACCAAAAGTCGACCTCTGGTGAGAACGCGAACTGGGGAACAAACCATAGACTGTAGGTCAAAATAGTGAGTCAAAATTGGCGCCGATTTCTACCAGAGAATAAACATTGAGGAAAAATCAATCAGGCCAATTTTTGGTTCGTTTTCTGGTGTGAAAGCGGACCTCACTGAAGTCTATATGCTACATAATAACAATTTCACTGCCTGAAGCAGACCAAATAATCGAACTAGTGGTGTGAAAGTGCCCTAAATCCCACTCGTCTGCACCTCGATCTAAGCTCTCAGTGGAGGTTTGACTGTTTTGTTGACGCCTGTGTCTGGGGGGGATGTGTTCCGTCTGCAGGTACAACTTCTTCAAGGGCTGTCCGAAGGCCAAGACGTGCACCATCATCCTGAGGGGCGGGGCCGAGCAGTTCATGGAGGAGACGGAACGCTCACTGCACGACGCCATCATGATCGTGCGCAGAGCAATCAAGGTAGGTTGAGCAGCGCAGGGACCTCTCTTCTCTACCATCTAATCACATTCCTCATGTTGTTACTTTGGGTCCACACTGTCTACAACAAGAAGTTCATAATTGTGATTTAGTTTAATACATCTGAAATGTTCAAGCCACCAAGTACAAGGGAATGATGGCAAAATGCAGCAACATTGAAGCTAAGAGTCGTATTCTGAAAGTCTACAACAGGCCCTCTTTATTATATACGCCCATCTGCTTATTAGATGCAAGTAGTTCTGGAATGTCTTAAAGGGATATTCCGCCATTTGTGGAATTACGCTCATTTTCCACCTTCCCTCGAGCAAAACAATCGATATTTACCTTGTTCCCGTTCATCCAGCCATTCTGTGAGTCTGGCGATACAACTTTTAGCTTCAGCCTAGCATAGATCATTGAATCGGATTAGACCATTAGCTTCTCGCCTGCTAGCTTCATGTTTAAAAGTGACTAAGATTTCTGGTAATTTTCCCACTTAAAACGTGTGTCCTCTCAAGTTAGAAAGTGCAATAAGACCAACTGATAATGAACCCTGCCGTTTTTCTAGGCTGATTTGACATGGAACTACATTCTCATCTGGCGTAATAATCAAGGCAACTTGCAGCTACTGGCACTACTACTGCTTGATGTCTATGGGGACTATTTTCAGATGCTGCGTACGATATCACTGCGCCTATGGTATGTTTGCAAGTTGCCTTGATTATTACGCCAGATGAGAGTGTAGTTCCATGTCAAATCAGCCTAGAAAAACGCCAGGTTTCATTTTCAGTTGGTCTTATTGCACTTTCTAACTTGAGAGGAGACACGTTTTAAATGGGAAAATTATCAGAAATCTTAGTCACTTTTAAACATGAAGCTAGCAGGCGAGAAGCTAATGGTCTAATCCGATTCAGTGATCTATGCTAGGCTGAAGCTAAAAGTTGTATCGCCAGACTCACAGAATGGCTGGATGAACGGGAACAAGGTAAATATCGATTGTTTTGCTCGAGAGGAGGTGGAAAATGAGCGTATTTCCAAAAATGGCGGAATATCCCTTTAAGGCTTTTATTGAGTCAGTGAGGCAGTACAAGCAGACCCATACCAAAGATGGTAATGGTTACATTCGGGCATTACTTTATCTCTGGCGCACCCTAGTGGTCATTCTTTTATATTTTATGTCTGAAAGTCTGCATTGTAAAAAATACACGTTTGTTTTTCAGAACGACTCTGTCGTCGCTGGTGGAGGGGCCATTGAGATGGAGCTGTCCAAGTACCTGCGGGATTATTCTAGAACCATTCCTGGCAAGCAGCAGCTGCTGATCGGTGCCTACGCCAAGGCTCTGGAGATCATCCCTCGGCAGCTGTGCGACAACGCCGGCTTCGACGCCACCAACATCCTCAACAAGCTGAGGGCCAAGCACGCACAGGTACCAACGCCCGTTATTCTCAAGCATTTTGGCACACACTCATGGATGGAGAATGTGCTGTAATACTTCTCCATGCATGACACTTTCATTGTCAAAATATAATGATTGGCAGATTTAGAGACGCTACCAGTTGATATTTCATAGGCACTCATTAATCAATCATTAACTATTAACCTTAAAGTGTGTCTGCAGTATAAGGAGAGCAAAGTAGTAAAACATTGTTCCCCTTACTAGTAATTCCATTCCATACAAGGAAAATAAACTTTCTGTAATCATTCATCTAAGAGTATGATCTAAAGGCTAAATTGTTCTGTTGTTTTATAACCATACACATCATCTACTTGTTGCATACAACAAGCTACACAGCAGAATAAAGTCTGCGATTAGCCAAGTGCTTTACGACAGTTAAGAAGACAATGTTCCCTGCTACAAATAGTCTAGCTTGGACGATCTGACAGGCCAATGCCGACGCAGCACAATCTTTCCCTCATGCTCTCATGCCCTTTGACAGTGATGGATTTGAGTTGTGAAGACTCAACCTTGTCAAAATAAAAGCTGCAGGGGGGTGCTGTGGCGCAGCAGGCTACAGCGCTCATACCATAAACGGGTCCGAGTGCCCACGGGGACCCAGGTTCGAATCCGGCCTGCGGTCATGTCCCGATCCCACCCCATCTCTCTCTCTCCCACTTGTTTCCTGTCTACCTCTTCACTATCCTGTAATATTAAAGGCAAAAAGCCCCAAAAATAATAATAAAAGCTGCAGTTATGGTAGTACATATACCTTCGGAACAGCTAGTCTATCTACTATTTAGAAATTGAACAGATTACTCTGTCGTGCTCTCTGCTGTTACCTCTGTGCTGATGACTCGAGCTCACCGCTCCACCCTTTCCTTCATCCGCCAGGGCGGCATGTGGTACGGCGTCGACGTCAACAACGAGGACATCGCCGACAACTTCGTGGCGTGCGTGTGGGAGCCGGCCATCGTGCGGATCAACGCGCTCACCGCCGCGTCGGAGGCCGCGTGCCTCATCCTGTCCGTGGACGAGACCATCAAGAACCCCCGCTCCAGCATGGACGGCCCGCCCGGCGGCGGACCGCGAGGCCGAGGCCGCGGGCGCCCTCACGCGCACTAAACGACCCCTCCCTCACCCCCCCTGCTTTCATGCCCCCATACCCACTCTCTCTCTCTTCCATCCCCTGTCAGCTGGGGCAGGTCACCTCGGAAAGGTCAGACCTGTGGACTCTTTAACACACGGTAGTGAAACGCTGGTGAGAAAGATCTCTGGTCGGTTGTAGCTGATTGGCTTGTCTCTGCACTCCATCGCTCTTTGTAATGATTATCTTTGTTACAGAACAACCCATTTTTTTTTATTTTGATTTACGGTTAGTCGTTTCTTCATGTCCGGTGTCTCAGTCTTGAGCCAGAGACGGTCTGTTTTGTAAGAGTCATATTAAAACAGGCGGGTGTTCTCTCTCTCTCTCTCTCAGCATGTCTGAGTTTGTCCCATGGTGAGCTGAGCGGGGAGCCCCGCCCTCCTGATACGCACTGATGTCGAGCCGCAGTAGATTTGCCGTTTTGTTGGGTCACTCTGTGGAGCTATTTATTGGACCATTAAAATGAATACTCCCACAGTTCACTCCGGTCTGTCTGAATCATTTCCCTGCTTCACTTCTTACCTCTTGAGTTTCAATAGCAGAGGCTGGTGTTTAGGCTGCTGTCATAAGGCACAATATACTTATTGTATTTTCTTCCATATTCAACAGTAATGGTGACAACGCAGCATTACTCAAGGGGTTGCAATCATTATGTAAGTCTCAGGAAATATTTTTAAAAGAACTTTACTGCCTGTTGTAAGACCTAACTCTTATCTTGTGCTGAAATATATTTAGAAAATTATGAATGAGTTAAATAGGTTTCCTGTTGGCTGTGACTACTCGAGAACAGGGTTTAAAAGTGACAAATGATCAAGACTCGAATAAAAGTTAGTGGTCAAACTTTATATGATATTTGATACAAAAAAAAGGTACATAAAAAGAAATCTGAAGTAAGTGCAGAATACAAGAATACATGAGTTTCATTATAAAAAATACTCCAATGAACCTAGTGGATAGATCCCAGCGTGCAGTTTGAGGATAATAGTTTAGGTCATATAAATAGGTATGTACAGTGTGTGAACTAAATCAGAGTAACAATGTCCAAGCTTATTTTCCAAGTGATATTCCAGCATTTTTAACCTTTGTTTTGTAGGCTTTTCTTTATACCACAAGGGGGCACTATCACAACACTTGAGTAGCAGACTTCCACTTTGGTGACACATGTCCAGCAACTCACTGGGTGCACTGCTAGGGGTGCCTCTCAACATGCCTGCTCGATCCTCGAGGGGCGTTCCCACTGATCTATAACTGACACTGGATAGACTATCCCATTGTTTCCGCCCCATCATTCTTTATGTAGATCATTGAGGATCGAGGCCCAAGGAGCGAGGGAGGACGTATAAACGCTGCATGAGAGGCACCCACTGACTTGAGTCAAGAGCAGGAAACACTTTGCTCTTGCTCTTGTTGTTTAACAGAATAATCTTTTGGTGCCGTTCCGAGTCCAATATCTGCACGCTAATTTCAATTAAAAATGCCTTTGGTCATTCCGTTTCCAAAACAGATGAGTATCCACAGTTGTGTCCTCGATGTCTACAAACAGCACTGTTCATTCAGTCTCTTCCATTTCCTTTCAGTTCTAGCCTGCGTTCACAAATCTGATAGCGCTGTAGTAGAACATCCGTCAGCGTGGCATTCAGTTGGACAGGAAGTCAATATTGGCTCGAACGGTGCGGCTCGTCGCCATGTCGACGGCCATCACCTTGATCTCAGTGTCGCCGAACTGCATGGTGGTGCGGATCTCCCGCCGCTCGGACGCGGCGGCGTTCCCATTGTATCCGGCGGCCGCGACGGCGGCGGCGGTAGCGGTAGCGCCGGCCTGGGGCTCGGGATCGGGCAGGTCCAGCGTGATGGCCCCGCACTTCCTGACGCCGGGGTCGCTGATGTAGGTGACGTCGTCGCTGACGCTGCAGTAGATGTTGATGATGATCTTGCGCTGGCCGACGCGGGCCGGCGTGTAGCTCCGCCGCACCACCTCGCCGAGCGCCACCGACTGGTCCACGGCCACGAAGCGGTCCAGGATGTCCGTGCACCAG
>NC_085009.1:8331420-8343920 GCF_963854185.1 Sardina pilchardus | reverse complement strand
ATAACTGGCCTGAGACTGAGTCACACAGCAGGTCACAGTAGGTCACGTATCTCAGCTCCAGTCTACTGTATGTGCTGCCCTGCTGCATAGTACACAGCACAACATAGATATTAATATATTAGCATTCCAAATCACTCCAGTACCACGCACAGCCTGATTAGGTGCAGGTAGATTGCAGGAACATTTAAATAGCAATAAAAAGGATCGCTCTACCCGCACACTGTTGACTGTTTACTCGCTTTTATTCAGAGCGAACAACACGTTTCCCATATAGCGAACCTGAGGACGTATATATAATACAATACATTACTGTTAATTGTTCATATAATGAATCTTACAAACGATTGTTCTATAAATATTTGCTGTTGAACTGCCACAAAATGTTTTCTAATGCAGAGCTGATGCCAGGGAGCTCCTGAAACCTGAGCCTTGTATTTATGTAAATCAGTTTTAGAGCTCTCTGACAAACTCCCTGTTCTATGGGAGTCTATGCGCTCTCTAGACTTGTTTTTTCGGAGAGCGTGTTGACTGTGGGTCTGTAACTGTGGTGTGTGTGTGTGTGTGTGTGTGTGTGTGTGTGTGTGTGAGTGGTGGTGGGCGGTGGGCGGTGGTGGTGATTACCAGGTAGGCGGCCTCGCGCATGAACTGCTTGGCAGGCTGCCTCCACACGGCAGGCACGGTGAGCACCCACCGCACCTCGTCCTCCTCCAGAGCCGCGGACGACACCTCCTTCACCTCCTGCAGAACACACACACACACACACACACACACACACATGTGAACACACAGTCACAGGCAGATTCGGCGATACATTTCCTCACAGCCTTCCTCTTTTGTATCTTAAAATACACTGAGATGAGATGTTTTTATGACCACTTTAGCAGATCATTCTTCATTTTCATTTCAGATTCATCACTCATACTGACACCTAGTTTGTCATTTCTATGGTTACGGTTATGGTGATTGTCAGATATATCTCTCCACCCTACTCTCCCTCTACTGTGAGACTGCATGTACTACTTAAGAGCATCTCTGCCCGTGTCTGGATCCCATTATCACAGGCCCAGCCAGGCTGACCCCCGCCACCTCTAAGGGTTTTGGTCCGGAGGTTCGTGTGGAAGTGAAGCACCCTTTTTCTGTCGGTGTTTACCCCCAAGCCCCAGGGGCTACAGGAAATCAGGGAGGAGGAGGAGGAGGAGGAGGAGGAGGAGGTGAAGGGGGGTTCAGTGCACTTCTCTGGGGATCTCTGGGTTTGGCGTTCTGCCCTCTCGTGTCAGTCGTTCCGCCATGTTCGGAGCACTTCGGCCGATGCCTGCGATAGAGCGGAAGGGAGCGCTTGGGGTTCTTTGGACAGATGCCCGTCGTTCTGTTCTGTTCTGTTCTGTTCTTGTGCTATTTCTTCTCTTTCCTCTTCTCTCCTCCTGTTCCTGTTCCTTCCTTCTCTCCATTTCTTGGTTTGTTTGAATATCTGCTCTGTGTCTCTGTCTGTCACTTTTTTGACCAGGTTTTTTCTTCCGTCTCTCTAAAACTCTCTTTATGGAAAGACAGATATCCCCCAAGCGCCATAAACATTGTGTGAGGGTTTGCACATGTACTGTATATTGCATATGCGATATATGACATATTTCATATGCAATATACATACATGCAAACCCTCACACAATGTTTATGGTGGTTGGCTGATATCGGTCATATATTGCACATGTCTGGCATATTTATGTTGCAGATTGTGTAGACGTGCGTCAGCATTTACTGTGTGCATTAGTGAGAGAATGAACATCCACATATGCATGCAACCATGTGTGCATGTCTGCCTGTATCCCAATGTTTATGTGTCAATTATGTAAAGTGTGCATAATGTGCATTTGAATTGTGCGCATGTATAAACATAGGCATCTGTGCGCGTGTCTGTGTCTGTGTGTGTGTGTGTGTGTGTGTGTGTGTGTGTGTGTGTGTGTGTGTGTGTGTGTGTGTGTGTGTGTGTGTGTGTGTGTCTGTGTCTGTGTGTGTGTCTCTGTGTGTGTGTGGGTGGGTAGGGCACCTTGAGGGCATGCTCCCTGAAGAACCTCAGTGCGTGGGCAAACACCTCGATGGCCCTCATCCTCCGTCCACTCACTGCCTCCAGCTCCGTCTCCATGGTGAGGTCCTGTGGGAAAATGAGCAGAACCGCTGCAAAACCTTCCGCAACTATTAGAATGCAGAGCAGACCCGAACAGCTCCCCACACCTAACCGCCATGGCCAATGCAAAACAGCTACTCTCTCAGCACTGATTGTTTTCAGACTCAGCTGCTGTTTCTTATCTCACGCTGTTGTTTCTTGTCTGAGAACATTTAAAGAGTTCAGAAGCAAAACCCTCTAAACGCAACCTTCGTCAAAAAGGAGATAACGATGGTGAGTGAATGCTCTCCACACATGGTATATGTTAATCAAATCATTTATTTTCAAAACCTGCTAAACTCCACTCAGACCACCCACTTCCTGGTCTGAAATATCGAGTTATAGGCAAAAACTTATAAAAGAGGACCAGTTCATTCTCAAGCAATATTGCATAAAAGAATACGACTATAAAAGAATATGACTATTTCAAGTCTACTTCAAGTGTCTTACTTACTCACTGGCGACAGTGGGCCAGTTAATGCTCAAGGAACATCATTACAACACAATTTTCGAGAACACTATTTTTTTGATTATCTATTTTATAAAGACAGTATCATTACACCCCCTCACATACTTTAAAGTAAATGACTAAAGGTCTATTTGAAGTCTGCCATTTCTCCCCTCCTCCTCCTCCTCCTCCTCCTCCTCCTCCTCTCCTGGCCCCTGAGTGCTTACGCTGGTGCTGTGGATCTTCATCTTGAACTTGTCGAAGTAGAGCCAGTGGCGCGCCTCCTCGGGGTCCAGGTCGTGGTAGCTGTCGCGCGCCGCAAAGCCGAAGCTGTGGAAGCGCAGCTCGGGCGACACCAGCAGGCAGGTGGGGCTCTTCTGATTGGCCACGCCCGGGTCCCCACCTTCCCAGCGTCTGAAGGTGGAGAAAGGGGGTACAGAGTGAGGTGAGTATACAGTCTACCATGATCATAATGTTCATCTTCTCATTCCAAGCCTGAAAACACTCTGGATAACATTTGTTAAATGCAAATACAATTACAAATACGGTGCACACATTGTAGTCAGTTGCTGCAAAATGAGGAACGTTTTTGCATGTGTATTTGTACAATGGTGTGTATGAGTGTCTTTATGTATACAAGAGATGTCATCAACTGGTCGACTATTAAAATCAGTCAGTTATGTAGCCAGCAATCAAGTGTCATAGACAAAATGGCTGAACGCTAAATAGGCTAGATGTTCCAATGTATGAAAGCTGCTGTTGTGTTGTGGTTGTGTGTCCATGACACCGAGCGATTACCTCATCATGTGGATGGACTCTGGGTCGTCGGCGAAGCTGAAGGCATAGCCACTGGAGGTGGTGCCAAAGTCAATGGCCACCACCACAGAGAAGGGACGAGCCACACGGGGCCTCAACTCTACCCTCTGAGAGAGAGAGAGAGAGAGAGAGAGAGTGAGACAGAGAGGGAGAGAGAGACAGACAGACAGAGAAAGAGAGACAGACAGAGACAGACAGACAGACAGATAGAGAGAGAGAGAGAGAGAGATAGATAGACAGACAGAGAGAGAAGGAGAGTCAGAGCGAGAGACAGACAGACAGACAGACAGACAGAAAGAGAGAGAAATACCACAGACAGGAATAAATAATGAATGGGAGGTGGAGGCAGACAGACAGCGAGTGAGATGAGATGTGAGTGAGAGGGCAGGGTTAGGAGATGGAGAAGAGGAGATAGAGAGAGAAAGGGAGGGACAGGGAGGAGAGGAGGTGGAGGGAGAGAGAGAGGGAAGGAGGGAAAAGACAGGTACGTAAAGGTTATCACTGACCCTGGCTCAGTTGTGTGTGGGTGTGGTTGTGTGCACTGGTACACTGCACTAGGCAGTGCCCTGGTACGGAGGTGAACTGACAGCAGGTCAGAGCTTTGCTCATTTCTCTCCTTAAAGGTTTATGGATTCGTCATCAGGAAAATATCTCTGCATCCCACTTTCATGTGGATTCCCCTGCCAGTTTGAGACACTGGATGAGAGAACAGACCTAAGTGGTTTTGCTATATATACGATGCCTTTTAACCTCTTGTGTCATTATTCTTTTCCCAAGTTGTTTTCCCTTGGTGTTTTCTCCCAGATTACAGGTGTAGGTTCAGCTAATGGTGTGTCTGTAGTGGGTGGATAACTCAAAACATGTGGAGAGAGCATGGTGTTCATGAAATGAAGGGAGCATGTATTTGCTAAGCTGTCCTTGAGAAAAAAGCAAAAAAAAAAGAAGCTTAACAGAGAGATGGAGAATTTGGTGGAAAAAAACATTCATAAATCTAGCTGAGAGCCAGTTTGTGGGAGTTTTTCCCTGATCTACTCTTTCTTAGTAAGCTGTGGTCTAAAAGCATCCCCAGTCTTGGCCACAGATTGCAGTGTGTGTGAACTAAATGGGATTGGGGGCAGACATGGCCGTGCCTAAGAGCTCATGTTAAATTCTAAGTAAAGGAGCATAATTATACTTGTGTGAATCAACATCACTACTGGCTATTACAAATCCTGCTGTTTAACGGTGCATATACCAATAACAATGTGTAATGGTATATGAAGTGGCAGTGGAGTAGCCTGTGTGTGTGTATGTGTGTGTGTGTGTGTGTCATTTGTGTGTGTGTATGTGTGTGTGTGTATGGGTGTATGCATGTATCTGTTGTGTGTATGTGTTTGTGAGTATGTGTTTTTGAGTGTGTGTGTGTGTGTGTGTGTGTGTGTGTGTGTGTCATGTGTTTGTGCATATGTGTTTTTGTGTGTGTGTGTGTGTCATGTGTTTGTGCATGTTAGTGTTTGTGTGTGTGTGTGTGTGTGTGTGTGTGTGTGTGTGTGTATGAGTGTATGCATGTATATGCATCTGTTGTGTGTGTATGTTTGTGAGTATGTGTCTTTGTGTGTGTGTGTGTGTGTGTGTGTGTGTGTGTGTGTGTGACCTTACTGGAGAGGGTGATGGAGTGAGAGGAGCAATACTGCAGTCATTTCTAGAAGGCGAGGGGGATCCTGATGGAGTAGATGAAACAGATATGTTTTCACCTGAGAGAGAGAGATAAAAAAAAAAAAACAGGGAGAGGTAGAGAGAAAGAGAGAGGGAGAGAGAGAGAGAGAGGGTTGAGCAGTTGTCTATTGAGTATTCTTGACCTTCTCTCTGCACTAAACACATAAGCCTACTGTCAGTGAGATGATCCATAAACATTCTTATAAGGCCGAAAGAGCCTATCTAGAACATTCCAAGAGCTTTTTCCAGAGGTAGAAGGGCATATGTCAGGCTGCTGCAGACTGTGTCATCAAGGTCACTATATCCTCTCAGCTTCAGCTTCTGTAATAGGGCCAAGCCAAGTTAAAGGAAAGCCATGACAGCTTTGACATTCAGGGCCTTAAGGGTCCAGCTTATCATTCGAACCTTGAAGGTCATGTTTCAAATACCTCACTGGTCTGGACTGGTTTTCTGGCAACAGTCACCTCTCCTCTCCTGGTTACGGAGATCAGAATGAGCAACATGAATGAGTTTCCGTGCTGGTCGTACTTGTTTTGTTTACTCACTCCGCAAATTTGCTTGTTCTCATTTTTAGGAGCTACTTCCTGTAATTTCCCCCCTCACTCCCTGCTCCTTGGAGATTTTTATGAAAGGCCTCTCAGTGACGGAGGTTTTCATTCTCACTAGAACTTTAAACCGACACATTCCAGCAGCCTGGTACGGAACAGAAGCATATCGAACTGGACACAGGGGTGACAGTGACAGCCTCTCAATCTGATAAGCATGTGTGGGACCTGTCATCGCATATCGCACAGCACGAAAAAGGCCTGTCACCACGGTAACACTCGGCCGTCTGATAGCTGCCACCCTCTTGGAACGGCAGCGTCCACTGGAGGGTATTCCAAAAAACTCCACCCTTTGAGAATTCCTGCTGCGGAGTTTTGGAATTTGGCGAATCTATTTACATGGGTTAACATGACCATGCCCTCTTTTTGTATCAGACAGAAGTGGAATGTACAGGAACACGCAAATCAAAACACTTGCACACACGCAAGCACACACGCAAGCACGCACGCACACACACACACACACACACACACACACACACACACACACACACACACATACACACACACCACACACACACACACACACACACACACACACACAAACACTGATTTTCCACGGAGAAGGTGGGGTATCCTCTCAGGAATGATGGGAATGTTATCAGAACTTGCTGCTATTCCCAAGGGGAGGGAAAGAGGATAAGACCAATATGTTCACACCCCTGTCCAGTGGTCCAGCCATACTACAGTCACATCATTAACCCCACAAACACCAGCACCCATCTGGAACTCGAGGGAGAGACAACTCTAGCTCCATAACATCACACTGCGTCTCTGGCCAGCTTGTAAAAATATACAGTTGTTTTTGTTCCACAGTGCAGCCTGATTTAATACACAATGATCTCTTCTCTTGACTCTATACAGTGAGCTTGGACCTCTTGTCTTAAGTGTTGGAATGTTCCGGTCTCACCTGGCACCTGTAGGGTGTTGTTGTTGCTGGGCTGCAGGACGGCTGCCATGGTGACAGGTGACAGGGCCTTGGCAGCCTATAAAGGAGAGCATACAAAAGGTACATCAGCATTAACATTGTTCAGGCCATCGTACAGAACAGATGACAGTTACATTTACATGCACACACAGTCTGTAGGCATGTTCATTCAACACATAACATCAAACAGCACAGGAGAGTGTGGTGTGTTTGTATAGTCTTTAAAGGCAAAGTCCTTGATTCTGGTGATAGGTTGTTGATATCTGAGCTCAACAGCCAATCAAATGACACACCTCCCTTCCGTCCCATGAAGCAATGGACTGATTGGCTGGAATGGTGTCTGGCTCAGCCTGAACTAGGCTACTGTATTTGTTTCCCATTTAGAGAGCCAGAACTGTGCACAAACACCAAAGGGAATACACACCATGGCACGAGCACCTTTCACATTTCGAATTTCGCATCATTTGATGAAAAGTGTTACAAATTGCAATCAAGACTGACACCTTTAAAATACAGCAGTAGACCCTGGGCCACTTTGGATGAATGATTCCAGGAAAGGACCAAAGCGCAAAGTTGTCCATACTTTAATGGTGGGGCAAGCGACTAACATTTAGACTTCTAAATCTTCAGAGTCAAAGCCTTTACACCTTGCTTTACCGGATTAATCCCAGGACAGTTAATCATTCATGCCTGTGCTGACTGACTGCACTGACCCAAAGCACTGTGCTGCTGACCCAATCAAATCACCCGAGCAGAACCATGGCGGCCTCTGGCCGGGCCTCATCACAATCAACCACGTCACCCATCCCATAATTCCCAGAACCCGAGAACAATCACGTCTGGCTGTTTATGACAACTAAAGATGGATGTGTTTGATTATCGCTCATTCTATCTCGCTCTCCGCAAACATTTCATAGGGCAGTTTCCCGCCACCTAACAGCTGCAACAACAACACTCCGGAGGAGAGCCCTGCGGAACGCAAACACACATATACACACCACCAGGAGAGAAATCTTAAGATAATCATCGGATACCCGTCCTTATTCCACCTTCTCACCAGGGATGGAAAAAGAAAATGGAAACATGAGGTTGGCTCGAGGGAAGCGTTCCCAAAACTTCCAAGCCAAATTAAAATGGATTCTGAGGTTACATTATGTTACCTGACATTCTACTCTTCCCTGGCCTGGACTCTAGGTTCTGTTGGGTGTATCTCATCAAGCTTTGCAGTTTTAAAGACCTCACAAGCGTGATGAAAGTGTAAACATCGCGACTGGAGCCCTTGTTTGTGTGTGTTGGAAAGCCTACGCAGTTTAGGGCTGATTTTCACTGTGGTTGTCCTTTCACTGTGGTTGAAATGCCAGCTGTAACAAAGACACTATGAGTTGGAGGAGATTGAAATAAAATGAGTACAGAGGGCAGACATGAAACAGAGACACATGTGGTTTAAATGTGCTGTCCTTTATGTGTGCGTGTTTGCGTGTGTGTGTGTGTGTGTGTGTGTGTGTGTGTTTGTGTGTATGTTTCTATATTACTACATTGGGTTGAAATTTCTGTTTCCCATTCCATGTTTAAAAAAGAGAGAGAGAGAGAGAGAGGAGGGGGGAAGCACATTTGTCAATCTCAGTCTCGCCTAGAGCCCCACACACTTTCAACTCCCATTTTCATACTCCACCCCCCCTCCCTTCTGGCCTTTCTCTCCCCCTAAAACTCCATCCTTCTCCACACTTCTCTCAATCTCCACCTCTCCCTGCATTGGCTGTGGAGCCACACGACTTAAAAACCAGGGGATCAGTGGAATAAGCAGCCTGGCTCAACTGCCTTCCCCCTCTGGGATAAAAACAAGAAAAAAAGGGGGAAAAAAGAGAAAAAGAGAGAGTGAGCGCAGGAGAGAAAGTGGGAGAGAGTGAGAGGCAGGAGGGAAGCCGGCTGGACCCCCGTGATGCTTTGCAGGAGCTGGTTCTGATTCCCAGACCGGATTGGCACGGAGCCCTGACGTTAGCTTGGGTTCAGCGTTGCCAGTGACACAAAGGAGCAAGGCATTCCACAAGCTACCGCCCCACTGTGCCTGGATCAGCTCAAAGAAGTCGAGGGGGGCGCGGAGATGGAGGAAAGACTGAGGGGGGGCAAATACAGTATGTGCATGTGTGTGTGTGTGTGTGTGTGTGTGTTTGTGTGTGACAGATTGAGAAAGATACAGAATAACTTTCCCAAACCATTTACATTGCACCATCACAACCACAACCAAGCCACTGTACAAACACACCCACTCATACACACACACGAAAGATACAGAATAACTTTTCCAAACCATTTACATTGCACCATCACAACCACAACCAAGCCACTGTACAAACACACCCACTCACACACATGCACGCACGCACACACACACACACACACGCGCGCGCGCACGCCCATGCACGCACACACACACACACCACACACAATGGGACATTCACTTTCACTCATGCCCTGTTTGGTGCCCATTGAAAATCATCATCACCTGGTGACTGTATTGAAATGGCCTTAATACTCCCTCTATTGAAGAGGACAAACCCACAGAGACTGGCCTATACGCCTCCTTCTGCCTCGAAAGAGTATAATGAAGCCATGTTAAAGAAAGATACTTTCTTGGTCATCACAATTTGACTTCCAACGAGTTTCTGTTACACAGAGATTTTGTTCTATAAATTCAACAAAACAACATCTTTACGTTAGCTCTTGAGGTCAAGAATGCATATGCGTAACATCTATCATCAACACAAACTTGTGTGGTAAATGGACAACATGTTCCCTATCTGCAGCAATTGCTGCATTGGTGCACAACTGTAGGCCTTCTGTGTAGAAAGGCAACACTCACGCCATCATTGCATGGTGATTATTATACGTTGTCTTCATCAGCACAGGAAAAGCGGCCCAGTGTTTTCCACTATCCATTACTCCAAGAGTTTGCAATCAGCGCCTTCTTGCCTGCAGTGACCCTTGCACACAATGGGATGACATCAGCGCGCACTGGCGCACACGGAGCTGGAGGAAGAGAGGGCGCACCCCTTCGCCTCTACCCTTCGTTCACGTGGGACTGTCCCGTGCTCCTTCAGGCCCTCGCCAAAAGAAAACACACGTACGCACACACACACACACACACACACACACACACACACACACACACACGTACACACACACACACACACACACACACACACACACACACACACACACACACACACACACACACACACACACACACACACACACACACACACACACACACACACACACACACACACTCTTAAAGTGATCATTTATAATTTCACTTGGAAAATGTATGGACAGAACCCAGGTCTCCAGCATGAGAGTTGGTGGTGGCCTTAGTCTTGACAGACAGCTTTTTTCAATGCCACCTATCATAATTAATTTATTTAGGCCTATTTATTTAACAGTGGCCAGGTTTTTCTGAATCTCCTTTAACGCTTGGAGACTTTTTGAATTTGAACAAAGTTGGGGTGAGACAGGAGACCCTCTTCTAACCCTTTTGTAACTCATTTCTACGTCAGTTTGAACCATCAACAAATCTGGTAGGCCCAGGTTTTCTGAACTGGGACAGAAAAATCTCACTGACCTGACTTGAGGCAGGTGATTGACCGAGGAGTCTTTTACCACTGGGTGGTCTCAGGTCATCTCTCACCCCAAGCCTAATTGCCATGGTCTATCTGCCCTTGTCTAAGAGATAGTCTGGTAGCACACATTCCAACTCCTACAATTGCTCTAAACTCTGCGTGTGTTGACACTCTGCTCTTTCTTTTCAGGGGTTAATTGGGTTAATCTGCATTTTCTGCAGCAAGTTACTCAGCTGTATCAGATGTGGGGCAACGTAGTTTTTTTTCCCTTTGTGCTGTTCAACTTGAGATAATGAGTGTTATAGTGGGTAAAGTAATCATTTAAAATGAAGCTGGCATCTTTTTCTGCAGTAACAGGCGTGAATACAGACTCGGACCATATGAATCACAGCGGCACACATTATCAGGAGAGGCACCGTTTGCCGTGGCTTTGGTCTATGTAGGGCGGCACCCCTGTTTGGTGACACCAGCCTGTCTCCCATTTCCCGTCAGCGTGCCAAAAAACCAAAATAATCCACTCGTCTGTGTCCCTGAATACCTATCCGGCGCTTTACTCTCTGACTTTTACACAGACTGATCTCTGACCTGCTGTATAGGCTGCATATAGTGTATACCACAATGAGACAAGTGTCACTAAACGGGAATTTACAGGACAGATCGTGTGGAAAGCGGGTGACCATATAGTGGAGTTTCTCCACAGGATTCTGGTGAAGTGGTGAGTTTACTGGTGGATGGCTGGAATGGTGTAAATACATAGCTGTGGTTCGTGAGCAGCTCTGAGTCAGAGACGGCGCGGGGGGGGGGGGGGGGGGGGGGAACACACCATCACAATGCTCAAACTTCACTCCCCAGCAGCACGCAAAAAAGCCAGTCGGGTGGGGGGGCTGCTTTCACTGACCGACACGTGTCCTGTTCCCTGAGAGAGAGAGCTTTCCAGGGCTCCATTTCCTGTCTCCGCTTAAGCCCCCCCGGTCCACACCCCCAGCCCCAACCCCACCGACGTTCTCCGGCACTCTACCCCATCTGTGCAGCTGGCTGCGTCTACTTGCAAGCACCCCCACCCCCAGGCTCATCTGAAATGTACCCTTATACTTTTCCCCCATTTCTGCAAGTGTTCATTCCAATATTTCTATTTACCCCAGTTATGATCCTGCTCAGTGTATGAGAGGCATCACACCAAAAGGGTTGCCTTCATTTGCCTCCTAAGCTTTAGGCTTAACAGTCTAATAATGTCCATGGTTGCCCAATTGGAAATGTAGAGATGTACAAGGAGTTCACTGCAGGGAGAAACCTTAATGCCTTAATGATTGATGCAGCCTACCTGAACGAGATGCTTGTTCAGTCAGCTCACAACCAAAATGAATGAATTAAAATCACTCCATATTTCAGTCTGGCTTTTAACTCAAACTCATAAAGCAGAACAATTGATACACCACTCTTCAAAACTTACAGTAAGCCGCAAGCCGCAACCACACCCAAATGTACATGAGATTGATTATACATGCATTCACAAAAGCATTCAAGACTAAGTTCAGAGGAACATTTCTGTCATCACACAGCAGTAGGCTACACAGAAGTTGAAAGTGTCAGTTCCAGGGATACAAAGGATATCGTGTTCCTCCGGCAACCCTTATTCCCATGGGAGTAAAGATGAAACTCAATGAGAATGGACTGGAGTCGGGGTCCCGACTTTCCCCTGTCACCATGTCCAGAATTTGTGTTGCATAAACACAACCCGAGAAACAACTCAAGACTCCAAACAACTCAAGAAGCACACAACACCTGCATTCACGTCACCATGGCAACATCATCTTAAGTACAAATACACACCTTGAGAAGGTTTTTTTTCCCCCACCGTACAGTGACAGCATACAGTATGTCTGTAACAACACCCATCAAGTTAACTGACTCTTCACTCTCGACTTGAGCTTAAGGCTCCTGTTCAGACAAGCGGTATCAACTTACCCTGTTTGCTCCTTGAACAATGCTCCGGTGTTTCACGAACAAAGTTAATCCCGGAGTTATAAGTCCGACAGAGGGAGAGAGAGAGAGTGTGAGACAGAGACGAACTCACGAGGATGCCTCTGAAGTCAGATGCACAGCGCAGTCAGATGATGAACTTCCCAGCTGGAACTCAGTGGTGCTTACAAAAGAAATCGTCACCGAGAGATGTGTGTGTGTGTATGTGTGTGTGGGGGGAGAGGATGGGGGAGTGGAGTGGAGTGAGTCTGTG
>NC_085009.1:8276420-8328920 GCF_963854185.1 Sardina pilchardus | reverse complement strand
CATAGACACAAAAACAGTCACACACACACACACACACACCTTACATTTTTCATTTAGATGTATGATCAACATTGTTCTCCCCCACCCACCCCGACTATGCCCTCAGACCCCGCTGTGCGCCCTCCATGACCCCAAGAGTGGTTTGGGCCTTGAGTGGCCACAGGTCACATGGTGGGAAGAAGTTGCCAGTTCTGCGCAGACACACCATCATATCCCCTCCCCTCCTTCCTCCTTTTCTCCCTCCTCTTCTCCCTCCTCACCAGTCAACATTTGAAATATGAAATACGACAAAATTGTTTGTACTTTTGAGTAGTTGCTCAGGTTTTAGGGGCCATCCACTTTCATTTATGCTCGTGTATATACTCTATGGAAGCGCTTGCATGTGTGTGAGGGAGTGGGGTGGTCAGCAACGGTGGAGGTAGTTTGTATGAGAGAACAAGGTAACGGGGGAATGAGAAAGGAGGCAAGGCTCCCCGCAGCGACTATAATAAATGGCCTCTATATGGGGTTATATTGCTGAGAGGCCCCCCTCTTCCCTTGCCTGTGTTGTCTGGAGCTGAAGGAAAGTGCCATTACTCACATTCATCCAGCAGTCATCCAGGTCGTGGCATACTGTTTTCAGTGTGACTCACTCAGCAGCTAGGGGAGTATAAATCTGCCTGTCCTGTGTTGGCATAAGCAGGATTACATCCAGAAGTCCTCCAGGCTTTCCACTATACCGTTGGGAGCGCAGAGAGTGTCGGGGTATTGTTAGTAGCGTTACTTTTAAGTGATCTTGCCTTTGAGCGGTCATGTCATGCAGTGAAAAGTCTCAGTGAGTCACGTGTCTAGCTGACAGCTTGGAAGAAAATGCACACACACACACACACACACACACACACACACACACACACACACACACAAACTAAACAACACTTGTGCATTGCAGGAGTGACCTACTGTCACACAAGTAGTAATAATGGTCTGAATAACCGTATCTGGTTGGCAGTATGAATGAGCAGTACGACAAAACAGCCTTTGACTGTGATTGCAGCCTGCTTTCAAGCATTTTTTTCTCTCCTCGGGCTTGATAGAATTGTCAGGGAAAAAACACAATCATACTGTCACAAAAGGCCAGATTTATATGGCCTGTATTTAAGACTGCATACTTGTGCCAATATTATGATGTGGTGTGATGCTAAATACTGGATAGGCTCGGCATGTTACGGAAGGTTAGAACATTTGAGTTGAGCGCCACTTGATGGACACATAATTCAATGCAGCTACTGCGAGTTTAGAGGTGTTGGCAAGTCGTTGTAGGTGGGCTAAACAGCCTACCTTGTCTCAGGGCGCAGCATTTGCAGTTAGGCTACTCTGTGTTTGTTAACCATTTGTCGTCATTCATTTTGTTTACATTAAAAAAAAATGTCTATACATGTTCTAGAAAAGGAATGATTTAGTTAGGATTGAAGTTTAGAGCAGCCTAGCTGCAGTAGGCTATAGCTACGTGGACTAACGTTGTGAAACAGCTGTTAACAACTGAGACAGCCGAGAAACGCACGAGGAGGTACAATTTCAAATAGGCTACTAGTAGGGCGCACAAAAATGTAGCCTAATGTTTCAGTCTAAGGTTTTGGAGACCTTGAACAAAGTGAATAATTCGATAATTTGCCACATGCATCGCATAATAACTAGCCTAATACATAATTCACAAATGAAATAGAATACTTTATGATATCATAACATTGTCTCTGTGAATGGTGTTGTATTATGGTTGTAATAAAATGATGTCAATATCCAAGTTGATTGAAATGTAAAACTACCAATCAGTGTGTGTACTTGCACAATTGTGGTCACGTGACTGTTTCCTGCTTGCCGTTGTGGCACATTTTTTTTTAACAAATGCGCAGCTGTTTGGACAAAACTGTAAAGAAAAGGGGTACATTTGCATAAATTGTAACAGATTTCTATTATTTTAGTCATCCTTTTCTTCTTGGTCATCTGGCGGACCAAAAGTGCAGCTTTTGGTCATTTTCAAGGCAATAACTGCCTCTGGTTGAAATCGCTGTTTATACCTTGAACTTGGTGAGTAGCCCATTTACAGCTTCATGACAGATAGTCTAAGTCTATAATAACGTTTCACAAAAGGTATGCGACTGTTAATGCGGTTTCAACGTGCATTTTCCATTTTATTTGAGTGCAAATGTTAAACATAGGCCGATTTCATATGCATATTTTTTCTTTGAACCGAAGCATTTAGCAAAATATGAACTTTTTTGCCTTTATAGTTCCCCAGATCTTGCATATGTTGACAACACTATGGGAGATGGCACATGCAGGCTACTAAGGATTTTCTTGGTGAGGTATATCTGAAGTTGCTTGTCCACGACAAAGGACAGCAGCGTTGTTTTGTGCAAGTCGATGGGGGTGATTCCTTCTGGTCTTTCACACATTGTCTAAGTTTAAGCCAGTCATATCTTGCCTTTTCACTCGTTGCATTTATATTTGCTTAGTTATGTGTCTGTTGTATTATCAATTGTCTTTATAATTTGAGTTTATGTGGAAGAAATGTGCCATTCTCTTCGAGGAAGCCACGCATGTGTGCGTGTTGTGAGGGGGGTATTCGAAGGAGGAGGTGGCAACGTTGAATGTTTGTTTAAGCTGGGACCACATGACCATCGTGTCCATAATGCATTTAGCCAACGCTAGCTAGCGGTAGCTGTCCTGCTGCAAGTGAAGGAATTACCGTGCCACACGTTGTTTGGAATAAGCTTCGTAGTAATTTTGAGGAACCTCACAAGATAAAACATGCCAGGTAATGATATTAAGCTATTCCAAACGTCGGTTGTCAGCACTGCAATCGAGATGTATTTGTTAGCTATGATATCTCCCCAGATTCCATGTTTGTTTTGCAAGCCTGGACCTCACGTTAGATGTAGCGGACGTTATTCAATCGTGCAGTAACGTTAACGTTGGCTATTCTTTGTCCACTAAAAATATCGTTAGGCAATGTATCCAGGCGTTAGTAATCTAATTAAGTCAGATCACGTAAATCTAGTCGATTGTCAGCCTTAAATGAGTTTGCCAGTTGAAGCATTTTACTTTGTTGTTGGATAGAAGCATGTTAATGTTAGCTAACGTTGGTTAGCCATTGTTATATCGTGCGTTGTCACTAACATCGGGTCAGGAATTTACCTAGTTTCTATATTTTCATAAATTATGGCGTCTTTCTGAACACGTAGTGGAGTAGTGAAAAAATACGAACTGTTACATTGGTCCTCCATAGATATCCGCTATCTTCTGAAAGGCACTTGGTCAACGTTAGCTCTAGACAAAAAAAACGGAGGCAGTTGAAAGCCAGCTAACATGCTATCGTTAGCCAGCTAGTTGTGTCCCCCCATCATATGTGTATCGCGGCCTGTTGCAGCCAACAGTTAACCTTGATGGAAAAGGCTTTGTCAGATCTAAAAGTATACTATCCAGCTAACTAACGAATGTGTTGCTGACATGTAAAGTCCTATGTGAAATGGGGTTATTGAGGGAGACGATATTATAGATACTGACAGCTGAAAACCTGCCTTTTCGAGTAGTAACACAGTTGCGGGATTTGGAGTTTTGCCTGAATCTAGCACGCTAACGTTACACCTAGATAGCCATCCAAGCTATGTGAACGACACCATACGTCGTTTTAACGTTACAAGTTACCACTTATTCATTTTTAGCTCGGAAAAGTTATTGTTACAATGACCAAGTTATGTTGGTCAAATGTTAGATGTATCATGTGAAGTATTGCATTTGTGTTGTGTTTGTGATGAATATGCAAAGTTAGGTAACGTTCACGTAATTTTGTAAACGTTAGTTTGGGGGTACGTCAACACGAGTAGCCAAGTTAGCTCGTATGTGTAGCATCCTACTATGACTTTGTTTAGTGTATCACACTAATGGCAGTGCTCTTTGGACTTGTGGGTGAATTAAAGCCAATGTTGACGTATACTATTTTAATGACGGATTGATGTTATTAGCCTAGGTATGTGGCACAACAACTGTTAGTGAACCTCATCTTTAGTGTCCTGGATGGTTATTTCCAGGTGCACGTCCGTATGCTAGCTGAAATCCATAATTAGTTAGGCGTCGCATAACGTTACATAACGTTTGCTTTGGTCCATTTGTAGCAGCTAATGTTTCAGCGCTGTCACATTGTTGCTGATTGAAACGCGTAATTTTCAAGTTTTTTTGTATCTCTGTTCGCCACACAGCGATGCAATTATGTAACCTAACCGTTCTTTTGTATGGAAGCTAAGCTTATTAATACACTGTATTTGGTAGGCAGCCGCTGGCTGGTCGGTTATTCATCTAATTCTGAACACTCGTTTAGATCGCAACACGTGTTTTGTGTTTTGTTTCGCCAAGTCTCACTTGTCTAGCGGCGACATTGAAAACCAGAGTGTTCTCTGTTCTCCTGTTATCAAAGTTTTTTTTTTTATTCGACCTGACACTGAGGCCAGCATAACAGCTGTTTTCGCATTGGCCCACTTGCGTATCAGGCAATTTGTGGTTTGTCAGTATGACCTGAGATTGAGACCAGTAGAGCGGCATTGTTGTAGTGGTGCGTTACATTTTAGGCTGTTGATGACTGGTCTTGTGGCCAAATCTGTGCGCCAATAATGCATTTGTATTTACATCCTTTATCTCCGTTGTCAGGCTCCCTGATACATTAGGTACAACTAAGGTGAACGGGCATCAGATTCCTCGGCATCTCACACCTGGTTGGCAGTGATCCACAATTCCAGCAGTAGAGTTGGAAATAGGAGCTGTTTATCAGACTCTTTGGTTTCCATAGCTGTGTGTGTGTGTCTCTCTCTCTGTCTCTCTCGCTTTCTATCTCTATCTCTCTCTCACTCGCATGTGTTCCCTCCCTCTTCCTGTCCCACCTCCTCTCCTGTCCTTGCTAGTTGCTGGCAAGCTCCCCTAGCCCTCGGGTTGCATGCCAACAGCCCACTTGGCCGACTGAACATTTGTCCGTTTGACCTGCAGGTTTTTATGTCATAGGCAGAGTGAGTAGGAGTGGTGGGGGGTGCCCCCTCTCCTCCCCTTAATGCCTTCTGTTTTTGGTTTGTTGTGTCTTGACACACCTTCGCTTTATTAAGAACACCAATGGCCAGGTATTATAGCTGTTATCAGAATAATTGCCAGCACCGACTGTTCAAATGAGATTTCAAGTAAATGGAAAATCAATTGAGTTGGTGTCAAATTGGTGGTTTAGCTCGGGGGGGGGGGGGGGGGGGGGGGGGGGTTGTTCTGTGGTCTTTCTGATGTGAAGTCAGACTTGTCGTGGGACAGATTTAAGCAGAACAGTGATGACAAGTGAAGTTGTAAAGTTAGTGACATTTTGATTTAGTTGGTTGAATGTGAATGATCCAGAGTATTCCTTGAATGGAAGGGTGGGATTATTAGTTTGCCTGAGTGGTCAGGTGGGTTACATTTAAAAAATGGTTAACCTCACTAATTGCAGTTCTTAGATGGCCAAAGCCAACCACAGCAGCAAATAATCTGTATTATGAATAAAATGTATAACTCAGTTGAATGTAATTGAAGTTGTTTGGACTGCATATCGCATTGCTAACCTTTGGTCATCCAAATGTCACTACTTTTGATTGTCTTGCCTCGAGGAGAGGGTTATGGTTATGGTTATGGAATTTAGCAGACCCCAAGTCTCTCAAACATCTTTTCCAAATCTTTGCAAAATTGTACAGTGTAAGGCTGGCTTAAGTGTAACTGGTGACTGTGAATGTGAATGACGTCACGTCCTAGTAAAAGCGGAGTTGAATGTGCTCCACTTGTTAACAGGTCGTAAGTACAAGATGCTACAGTCTGTTAGCACTGGTCTGTTGTTAGTGATCACACCAGATATAGCAATACTAGTTTGAAATGAAGCATGGCACCAGATAGAGTGGATACTCTGAGAAACAAATAGCTCAGCAAACAAACTGCTCATAAACGGCTTATATTTTATGTGGTTGGATGCAGCCTTCTGGTAAACTGAAACTTGAGGTCCGAACGAGCTAACAAGTGGGAATTACGACAACTTTGTAACTAGTAAAAACAACTGAGAAAACGACTTGAGTACAAATGAAGGACACCATTAACTGGAAGCCTGGAATTTGGTTTGTGTCCCTTTTCTTTCTCTCTCTCCCTCTGTCTGTCTGTGTTTGTGTGTGAGAGAACTTTGACTTACATTCCCCTTTTGTCACTTGAACCATATCTCATCCTAGAGGCCCTTAAGGTGTTGAGTGGCAGTTATACCTGGTGAGTGAGTCGAGAGGCATTCTCCTAGCGGAATGTTTACATTGTGAAATTTGCATTTGAATTCCGTCTCAAGGTGAGCTCCTTTTGTGTTTTTATCATAGGCAGGGATACATTTTTGCGCACCTTTGGCTTCCGTTCCTTCTCGGCATGTGACCTTGCCTGTGGGTACTGCACTGTGGCCTAGCTCCTCTGGGGAGCAGGAGTCACAACCGCTCCTGAGCACCTGAAGAGACTCCCAGGTTGGATCGCTGTGACCCGCACCGGTCTTAACCTGCCTTTTTTAAGCTGCTAATGAATACAGGTTGGATTAGAGATGCGGGGAAGGCCTTGTCCCCGGCACTGCGTTTAGCCTTCTCTGTTGCTTTTAATCCCTGCCTCCCTCCGGCGTCTGACATGGCATGGTCAGTAGCTGGGGTGAGTTAAGGAGATGATTGTTGTGGTGGTGTTGGTCAGCTTGTGTGTCCCTCGTGTCACGGCTCTAGCAGATGATGTCTCTGCACTGAAACAAACCTGTGTCAGGCAGACTCCCATGAGCCAATATTAGAATTCACTTCAAGTCGCTTTTGTTGATCTTGAGTAGTGAAGCATAGGTTACAGTCTTGTCTAGTGGACTTGGGCTGAACAACTAGCTATTATCTATAAATGTTTGTTGTGTGGCGTCTGTAGGGCTTTGTTAAGCCTAGGCCTGCATATTGAGCCCCTCATATTCCTCTCGCTCTTTCTGGGGATAGAAAGAACATTTATGGGGGTGATCTGTTAAGCTCCCACCAAAGTAGTAGAGCATCCTGGAAAGTGTCTGTGTTCTGGAGCAGAGTGTCCTCGTGTGTGTGTGTGTGTGTGTGTGTGCGCGCCTCATCTTGTGTTAATAATTGATCCCCTGTCAGCAGAATGTTAGACCCTGCACCAGCAGCCTCACTATGTGTCACACCAGACAAGAACGATGGTTACTGTGTCGTCACACACACACACTTATTGGGTTAATAGGGGCACAGCCCAGCAAATGGCTTGGCAGCCTTTTTTTAGCACATACTCAAATCCTCAGAGCAATATTCACACTGATCCCAGATCTGCTCAGGTGGCACCATGCGTCAGGGAAATGGGAGGGGAGGTATGTGTTTGTCTGTCTGTTTGTGTCCTGAGGTGGGCTTGGGATCACCTTTTGGCCAAGGTTGGGTCAAGGAGTTGGCGTGTGAAATATTGGCTTCATACGTGGAAAACTCTCACTGTAAATTGAGTGTCGCCTGCTGGAAACAGAGAAGCAATGCGTCTTTGCGTCTGGTGTTTACTTTTTTAATGCGGAAAATGTCTTGGCCCACGGTCAATTTATCAGGTCCATCTTTATTTCAGGGGTCCCGTTTTCTCTTTGTTGCCATTTCCTTAATCAATGTCTGTCTGTCTGTCTTACACCCCCCCCCCCCCCCCCCCCCCACACACACCCCAATAATATATTGCTCCTTGTGAAAACAGTGTTGCAAGGGTGGAAATGAGAGGGTAAACATGATCAGTTTGACCCAGATGTAGCGCTGCCACCGCCGCCACAGCTGTGATGACGTGCGGCCCAGGCCTCATCCCGGGGCAGGCGGGTAGGGGAGGAGGGGAGGGGAGGGAATCTGGATGAGGGTGTTGTGTAAAGTGGCTCGGGCCCGTCGCCCTATGTGAACGTAGCCAAGTGCGCTGCTTTTTATAATCTCCCCCTCCCTCCCTCCTCCTGTGCTTATGCAACAAGAGTTCCAGCTCACTCTCCTGTGTCATAAGAGAGGGAGGGGAGGGGAGGGGAGGGGAGAGAGCAGTGGAAGAGAGGCAGCGGTCACCTTTCTGTGTGTGTATGTGTGTGTGTGTGTGTATGTGTTTGTCTGAGAGGAGACAATGAGGAAAGATTGGGTGAGTGTGAAACATTCAGAGAGTGAGCTGAGTGATGTTTTTGTAGGGGGGGGCAGGGGGCAGGGGTCAAAATTCACTAGCCTATGTGTTAGCCTAATGGTGGATCTGTGACAAAGATGTGTGCATAAAGGAAGGACAGATGTGTTTGGATGGACTGAGTGTTGGTGTGTGTGTTGCTAATGCACTTTTCCTAATTTGTCTTAGTCAGTGCTGATGGATGTGTTCAATGGCTCCAGTGATCTCTTGCCTGTCATGTCACACACACACACACACACACACACACACACAGACATGTAGATGTAAACACACACCCCCTCTTAAATGTCACACATGAGTCAGGCCTAGTCTTTGGTGAACTGAAATTGGAAGACACACACACACACACACACACACACATTGAGCAATCTGACTGTATCTGGTTTGATTCATGTCCATACTTAGTGTGCAATGTCTGCTCCTCTTCCTCGCTGGATTACCTGTTCTGATGGAGGGAGGGAACAAGAGAGGGAGGGAGGGGTTGGAGTGCAGAGGATTAGTGATATCCAGCATTTGCCAAAAGAAATGTGCTCCCTGCCAACGCCTCCGAGCCACAGGGACAACTAGAACCAGACAGGGACACTGCCAAGCAGACAACAGGCAGGTCACAGTACCAATCCGGAGCAATCTACCCCGGCCTCTATATGACCAGCAAGAGTTGTCATGGGGCTTGTATATCTAGATAGATAGATAGATAGATGGGTACTTTATTGATCCCCAAGGGGAAATTCAAGAAAAAACTCTTGATTGCTTCTAGACCGTACTGGGGCCACCTAAAGTGCAGGGCATATGACCATTTGCACGAATCACAAGACTATTTTGCACAATTTTGTCAAATGACTTTCGACTGCACTACAGGTGCTACCAAAGACCGCAAGGCTAGTAAAGCTTTTATCTGGGTCTGCAGTGTTGCGTTCACCACTGATAGGCTAGCAGCAGAAGTTGAAGTGAGTCATGGAGAGGTAAATAAACATCTGACTGATCAGGTCCGATCAGAAAGGGAACATGCGTTTCTTTGTCATTGTTTTCAGATGTTTGCGGATTCGCTGTTCCCATTAAGTTTTCAAATGATTACAGGGTGGACAACGTTTTCAAATTCTGCTTCAGGAGCTTGAAGGGGCCATAGTAGTAAAGATGAAAGGTGAAACTGTTTCTACAAAAACGATGATGTAACTTTCAGGTTTCTCCCATTGCTTTCAACTGTGTTCATCTGTTGATTGTGTTGATATCCAGACTGTAAACAGTAGTTCGATTGCTTAGTTAGGACCGACCTTTGTTTACTGCTCTTTGCAATACACCAACTTACAACACTGGCATCATTTTCTGCCGACCAGTCTCTGGCCCGCCAAAGTAAGAGCGCGAGCATTTGCCCTCTTGCCACACAGAAGCACGAAGGGCTCTGCTGCGAATGACAACATGGAACATCCAATAGACGCACAACTGAGCGTTCAAGAGCGCTGTGCGCTCGTGCCTGTGAGACTGTAGAAGTTGGCATGGGGGAGGAAGGAAGGGAGAACAACTGCACGTCAGGCGGGTGGAAATCTTCCATCGAGGTGAGCAGGAATGCCTCGAGACTCGGCACAGCTCAGTGCTCCAGTCAGCACAGCCCTCACCACGGACCAATGTGTGCTCTCTGCTCAGGGTGTGTCTGTGCTGGCAGCCCTGATTTGCTCTCTGAGGTCTCTGCTGTGTCACACTGATTCCATTGAGTGTGTGAGTGTGTGTGTGTGTGAGAGAGGGAGAAAGAGAGTGAGTGTGTGTGTGTGTGTGTGTGTGTGTGTGTGTGTGTGTGACGTGTGTGTGTTTGTGTGTGTACGCACATGAGCATGTTCTTGTAGTATCTGTGGAGGATGGTGCAGCCTGTTCATGGAGCGAGACGTTTTGTTTCCACCCTGAATGGAGGTCATGGTTCCCCTGAGGTGTTCAGGAGGAATTTTGAACCTCGCTAGTCTTAATCACTTGTGTACACACGTCTCACACACACACACACAGTCTATTTTTCTTTCAAGCAGGGTTAGGTGTAGTCTTGTTTGAGACTTCTGGCTGGGTCTGTGTGGGTTGCAAGCTCGGTTTTGTAAGCCTGTCAGGTATTTTCAGAATGGCCTGTTGCATGGTGATGGCGACGTGTCACTGCAAGAAATCATTGTGGCCCTCTGAGTCATTTCATTTGATTGGCTTAAATAACAAGCTACCCAACTAACATGAACAAGAATTTGACTGACCCTGGTGTGTGTGTGTGTGCATGTGTGTGCATGTGTGTGTGTGTGCGTGTGTGTATTGTATTGACATAGGCAAGTAATATCTGTGGAGATGTGCTAGTCTTGTTATGTTTTCGCTGAGTCTGTTTTCTCCATTGGTCTCTCGCAGAGCCAGCTGAGATGAGTGGGCCAGAGGTCGCCAAGACGCCGGGGGGTGGGGCTCCAGGGAAGGAGGGCAAAGAGCCGGTGGCCAATGGCCATTCAGAGGGCGAGTCCAACCCCTTTGCCGAGTACATGTGGATGGAGAACGAGGAAGAGTACAATCGGCAGGTGAGGAAACAGTGCACATAAACATGCCTTCATATTGGTGTGCGTGTACACATTCATACTGCCAGCACAGATCATACTTCTAGACCTCACAGTTAATGAATATCTGTTTCAGAGTTTGGTTCGTATGTTTAGCTTTTTGTTAATATGACGACTCATCATTTTCAAATCATCAACTCATTGTTTATGGATAAGATATTTGATATTATTACCATTATTCATTTTGGGGAGTTACTTTGAACATTGCTTACAACATGTTGCCCCCCACCTTTGCCATCCTCCTCATCCCCATTTGGTCCTTGGTCACTCCCTCACCCTCTCCGTCCCCGTGTCCGCCTCCCTCTCCCTTTCCCTGGTCAGGTGGAGGAGGAGCTGCTGGAGCAGGAGTTCCTGGAGCGCTGTTTCCAGGAGATGCTGGACGAGGAGGACCAGGACTGGTTCATCCCGGCGAGGGACCTCCCGTCGGTGGGCCAGATCCAACAGCAGCTCAACGGTCTGTCTGTCAACGACGGAAACCAGGAGGACATCGCGGTGAGCTCCAGTCCTCTTGAGGCTTCCATGCCACGGAGAGTTAATACCCAGTGGGAAACCTCTGCTGTCTCCAGGAGCCTCACCTCTCGCAGAAAATATAGAAAACTTTGAAATGAGGAAAATAATAGTAGTAGTAGTAGTAGTAATAATAATTATTATTATTATTTTGTTTTATTATTATTATATGAAATACTATTATTATTTATTTGAAGGATGGATAGTGAAGTAATATGCGGTCTGATTTTATATTGATGGCCAGAGCCAACACCACACTAGTTTTGTAATATCCAGATGAACGGAGTCTAGAGGACAACGTCCACTGGCGACGACATTCCCGTCTATGATACTTGACACTCGCGAACAATTTTAGAACAATTTTATGAACTGTGTCGTCACTGGCTGTCAGTGGGCTTTGCTCCGTTAAAAGAAGTGGAGTTCTAAACATTGACGTCATTTGACGCGTGTCAGCCCCCGCCAGTGGGCATTGTTGGCCTTAAATCCCGTACATCTGAGCGTTTGCCGTTTCACTTCAAATCGGTCGGGGCAATTTTGTGGTGCTGGAGAATCTCAAAGCGGCGTGCTCCGGTTTAGCGTTCCCACGTCAGAATGCCTTCGGCGTTCCCCCGAGTGCAGCTGCGTTCCGCTGCGTCCCCGTCGCCACAGATGTCGCAGGACTCTCATGGTGGAACCTTAGATTGGGCTCAGACTTCATTTGCTTGGCTCTGATCCCAGCGGTTACAAAATACTGCAGGAATGCTTGGATCTAAGACTAACATTTTTCTCTCTCTCTCTCTCTCTCTCTCTCTCTCTCTTCTCTCCCTCTCTTCTCTCTCTCTCTCTCTCTCGTTTTTCTCTCTGTCTCCACACAGCGCAAGAGCAGCTTGAACCCCGAGGCGAAGGAGTTTGTCCCGGGAGTGAAATATTAGAGGGTCCCCCTCCCACCCTCACACACACTCACACACAGACACACACACACACACAAACAGAGACTCTTGTGACCACGGTGACTGTGGCCATACACACACACATACACTCACAGATAAACATACATGTAAACAGACACATACTTGTTTTGAGAAATGGGGATGGGGGGGCAGATGATGATGCTATGGGGGGAAGCCTTGGATCGGGAGGCTCTGGGTGGGAACCTCGTCTGTAAGCCTTTTTTTTTTTTTTTTTTTTTTTTTTTTCTTAAAGTATCCGTTCAGTATGTTTAAAAAAACAAAGGGGAACAGTGGCCAACGGAGCTTTTTCATTTTTTTTTTTTTTTGTTTTGTTTTGGAGCCACTCTATCTACATAATACTCTGGAGTAGATCGATGTTATTTCACCCACTCTCAATTCTTTTCCTCTCGCGCTTTTATGAGTTACGAAAAACAAAACATTACAAAAAAAAAGACAGATCATGTTAGTCTTTGTGGTATAGCAGTATTTGCTCAATCAGGGTTTCATGTTCTGCAGTGTTTTTATTTTCTTTGTTTTCTTTTGTTTTCTTTTCTTGTCCTTTTTTTTTCGGGAGAAAGTTGTCATGTCCGTCTCAAGTAGCCGTGTCCTCTGTTTGGTTTGTTGGCCAGGCGGTTGGGAGCGGGAGAGGAAGGGAAGGGGGTCAGGTGATTGGATGTTTGTTTGAACGTGTTTTGTTGGTTGGCCTCTTGATGTGGGCGGATTGATAAGGAAAGGCTTTGGGAAAATTCCCATGGAATCGCATTTTGATTTGAGTTGAAATCCTGACAAAAAAAGTATGAAAATTCATTTCAAAAAATGAAGAAAAAAAGACAAATAAAAGTTGAAAAGCGCAGGTGATTTGTATCGTCGTCTTTTTGTTTGGTCACTTGTTCAAGTCTGTTGAAGATTCAATACCATTCAATATCGAGTGAAACGTAGCATTGGAGCATAGTCGTCACGGGCCAGGTAATGACTAGCTGAAAGCAGTACTTTCATGTCCGATGATTACAGCTACAAGAAATAATACGGCATAGGAGATCACTGACTCTTAAGCCCTCCATGCTGTAACTTCGTAAATCTTAATTGACCGTTACTTTAATTCTAGTTAGAAAACTATACAGTCCACAATCAACTGTATGGATGGATGGTATTGACATCATCAACATTCAACTGATCCTGTTTTTGTTGCAATTATTTTGTTACGTTTTTCAGTGGCCTGATATTTCCTGATATAATGAGACCTGTATAGATGGTGTGTGTATCTAGTAATTATGTGTACTTTTCTTGTGGAGGCTACACCTTTAGGCAACCTCCAAAAATCATCACCAGAGAAAATGACTTGTGACGTGAATGTACCTTGTGCTGTGGTGGTGGTGACCTACAATATTGATGCTCTTAACATTGAGAAGTCATTGTTTATTTTGGCCGCTGCAGTTATGTCACACACAGGTGAACGATCTCATGCGTCGTCGGGCTGTGAAGAGTGCTGCTGGAAAGGTGTCATTAGCCACCAGGAGTGAAGAGCTGCTCCGTGCCGGGTCGACCGCAGCGCTCGCTCGTCCAAAACCAGCATCGCTAGACCTCCAAGACCATTCCCACTCCCCGAGTGCTCAGACTGTGATGCCATTTCTGGCCCGAACGTCAGCTGCCATAGTTTCCTCCAGATACCACTGACGCACGCACGCCCGCCCGGCCCAGCGAGCTGTCGGCCATTGTTATTCCAGGACATCGGCCCCTAATGTGAAACTTCCCAGAGGCAATTTCCAACCCTGGCAGCGCGCCAAGAATCTTAATTAGCGACTAAACATTGGCTGCTTGAGCTGATTGGAGAGTTTACGTTTGAACAACTGCGTTGTGGATATCAGGATCAGAAATGGACTCATCACTTGCCCTGCTGGGTTGGTCACTCCCTCATCGGTGGATCAAACTGCTGGCTTTGTTTTCTCAAAGGATTGCATACCACTGCCTAGGTTAAAGTTAATTACCCTCACCCTAACACAAACACGCCGGTTGAATTTGAAAGGCATATCAGACGAAAAAAGGCCTAGATTTTGTTTAATTTACGTAAAATAACATCACTGAAACCTTAAAAATCTTGACACGATGTATTGTCTGTTGATGAAGATTATGGTGGTGGTGGTTGTGATAGAGGTCCATCAGCATCTAGTAGAAGATCCTCAAGATTCAGCATGTCTTTGGCCTGACCACGGTGCTCTGAGGAAGAAAGACATCGGTCATGACCACAGGCATCCAGCACTCCTTTTATTTGGACAAGGTACTTAAACTGGACATTCGTCAAGTTTTATTAGCAGCCTAAAAACTAAGTGCGCTTGGGGCCATTTTTTTAGATCGCTCTTTTTTTGTTATGTTTGTTTAACCAAGACAGTTTTGGTCTTACAGTTTGCACCTTTCCTCTGCCTCTTCGTGGCCCACAGCCAAGTTAAACAGAGGCCAAACATGGATGTCCAGTTAAAGGTCTGGACTAAGCACGCAACTGCCACTTTGGACATCTTACATCATCTCACACCAAGGAGGGTGTTTCACTCCAGTTTTGCTGAGTTTTCAATTCAAACATTTAATTAGCTTTTCCCACGTACCATAACATCTAGTCCTGCTGGTGCCCTTGCTACACACATTTATTTATGCATTTGATTGTCACCCACAAAAGTCTACAACAGGTGCAGCAACTGTTAACCAAAATCTTTAATTTGCATTATTTATTTAGCACTACAACTCTGCCTATCACCTGAGGAAATGTATTATTTTTGTCTCTACAGGGTTTTCTATGTGTGTATATTTGTATGTTTTGACCTTACCGGGTTGCGGAAACTAGCCATGTATTCGGAGCACAGGAACCACTGTGCCGAAGGGGCCGTGCGCTGGATGGCTAGCTGTGGGCGCGCCACTTTGACCGGAGCGGTGTTCAGGGACATGCTTGGAGGAAATGTCCGCTGTAGGAAGCCAAACTTGTCTGCATACTCCGACACGTAGTACAGATTCCTGGGAGAGGGAAGGATGGCACCACACTCGAGTAACCGCATTGTAAAAGTAGGGGAAGTCTAAAAGATTAAATTGAGTACATTTCATCCCAGTAAGTTAATTATGTTTCATCCCTTATGTCATGGTGGTTAGTGCTCTAATTAGTACTGTTTGGTAAAGCTGATGGACATGTCTGTAACTAAATGAGCTATTATCTGACTTCCAAAAAGCTAGGAAGTGAGTACCGTTGTTTTCTTTCAGGTTTAGGGAGCTTGACCGTGACCGCCTTCAAGGGCTTCTTGTCCTGCTGGAGGTTGTGGAAACTCTCCCTGTAGCTGGTGGTGTGTTCTGGCTGACTCCCTACAGAACAGACAACACACACATGTATTGGCAAACTCAGGCAATCATCACCTGTTTTCTAAAGGTGAGCTGGACTGATGCACCCCCTGGTGGTGGATGACCGTGGATGGGTGCTTGCAGCCTTTGACCCGTCATTCAAACACATGTCCTGAACTCACTGGTTGTAAACGTGGGAAAGGTCCAAAGACCTCACATGACCTTTTGGTCTGTGGAGCATGATCAAACTTCAAATATCTTGAAGAGCAATAATCAAGCATGTCTACATGCAATGATTCACTTCTTTCCCACACATGGGGCTTGTTGACCTCATGTTTACACATTATGTTCAAATAGTTGCACAATACACTGTAAAGCACACCTTTTAAAAATCAAGTGGAACCAAATATCCAAAATTGTTATTGGTTATTCCCAATATATATCCAATATACCCCAATATGTAATGGTTATTGGATATTCCTTATTTATATATATATATATATATCCATCCCTTTTTTGGATAATTTTGAGACATGACATGATTTTTTTTTTTTTGCTTGAATGAGAGGAGCATAGAGGCTGTGTGCAGTACCTTTGAGGACTGTGGCGGTCTGCGATGCGAAGCGCTGATTAAGCAGCCGCTCCAGCCGGACAGAGTGGCACATGTCCGACAGGAAGTCCTCGTAGGTCCTCGGCAGGGCGCCGGTCTTGGGTCTGTCTGTCTGCTCCTGCAGCTGGGCCACACCACCTAAACGACACAATCACAGGCAGAGCTGTGACTCAATGAGCAAATGCCTTCAGTCTCGAAAAAAAACAGCTTTATTTATTTATTGTTTCACTGCTGAGCAAAACCAAGCCAAATGTATCAAGTCAGAGCCATCTTCAGCGCTTTGATAGGCAGAACCATAATCACAAAACATCTGCCTCTCTTCAGTGTGCTTGTCTTATCTGGGAGACTTGGCGCAGAGCCTCGTATCCAGAGTGAAAACTCATCACAGGAGGCCCTTCGGGGGGTCAACTATCAGCGGAGAGTGACTCAGACTCACAATCTCCATCTTCGCTACTTCCTCCTCAAACGGTTTCATTTCCACAGCTAATATGTTTACAGACCACGTTACCCAGGGAAGCACACAAAACAGTCTTGCTCACAAGTTTCCCCAGATCTATCTGTACCATAGGAATAGTAAGGAACATGCAGTCCTGTGGGCTTGGTCCATAACACACCATTTAATAGAAGGGCAGTCAGTAGGGTGGGATGATTGCTCAGAATACCCTTGATGTCATTATGGCTTTGAGTCTTTATGTGTCCGGTTGCTATTAGGCAATGATGGGACTAGGGCCTAAATGACGGCCATAGGGGCTTGGCATAGCCATAGATCTGCCAAATGGTACCTCTGACAATTTGGCCAAGTAGTAGAGGACACATGGGGGTTTTAATGCGTCATCGCTCGCTATTAATGGGTTAGGGCGAGGAGGGACTGACCTTTTTAAGCATAGTCAACTCCATACAGATCTGTGGAGGAGGGGGCTGGGGATATTACAGCCTGAGTGCAGGGTGACAGCCATGATTTCTAACCAGTGTGAGGTCATAGGTCATAGGTCATGTGCCATGCTTTACCTTCTCCACTGCCAATCTGCGGTAGCTTGTCTGTGGCCTTCGCAGTCTCCTTGGCAACCGGCGCAGCCTCCTTAGCTGGCGCGGCGGCGGCGGCTGACCATGCCTCTTTGATGTCGCTTCTCGTAGGGCAGGCAGCGGCGGGGCCAGCACAGGTGTGCGGCTGCTGGGCCAGAGAGGTGGTGGGGGTGAGCGCGGAGGCGGACGCAGACGAAGCCGACGAGAGGTTGTTGGTCGGGCCGGTGCCGGAGGAAGAGGACGAGGAGGTCCAAGCGGTCGACTTGCTCCCCTCGGCAGGGGGCACGGTGGTGTCCTGGCACCCTGCTCGAGGGGGAGTGGCAGAGGGTTTCGCGTTGGCAGCCGAGAGGGTCTGCTGCTCCTTACGGTCTTTCTCCAGGACAGAAACCACTAGGGACTTCCCCTTCTGTGAGTGGAAAAAAAAACCCCTAAAGGTTCAGCTTAATAGTATTTTTGTTGGTGTCAAGACATGGCATTTGTCTAGCATCCTTGAACACTCTCTCCCTCATCAGCTGTGAGCGACTCTAATGCAAACGGTGCTGGACAAGACGCACCTGAGTGAAGGAGGAGGATCCATAGACACTGTTGGTGGTCCTGTAGCAGTACTTGCGGTACTTGGCCCACGTGTCCTCGTCAACCTACAAGCACATTCACAAACAGCCGAAATGGACACTTTTAAATAAATGGAAAAAAAAGCAAGGAGACCTTTGATTTGATCTCTGTCCTCTAAATTCCTTGTTGCTGTTTAATAGGAATTTAGAGGACAGAGATAAAATCAAAGGTTTATAAATAAATGTTTATAAATAAATGATTTTTTTTTATTTTTTAAAAAAAGCAAGGAGACCTTTGATCTGATCTCTGTCCTCTAAATTCCTATTAAACAGCAACAAGGATAAATCTGTATGGCTAGTCTCTGTTGATGTCTACAAAAGGCCTGAATCTGCGGGCGGACGCTGACTGGTGTGGGCACGCTAAAGAGGAAGAGATGGCATGACACCGGAAAAGGGACAAAAGGGCACCATCTTCCTGTTTACGTGAGGAGGGAAACTATGGCCCAACCAATGGCCCTTTTTGACTATCCAAGAAATCTTTTCCAAGAAATCTACTACCAGTAAGGTGGAGACACTTTCTCTGATTTTCTTTCTTTCTCTGTTGCAAACTACTTAGTCTGCATCTAACATGGAGGCCCAGTTCCCTTCTGCACATAAGAGGAATTCATAACCAACTCCTCTGTATGATACTGTACAGGCCGAGCCAGATCTCTGCTCAACTACTGGTGCTTCTTTGAAGATTCAAACTTCCATGTTGGATTCATTATAATAATTGGTGAGTAGGTATAACTAGGTTATTGTCTAATTATGAGGATAACATCCCATAGGCCATCCTTACTGATTTTTTTGTTGTTGTTTTTTTAAGTAACAAACCACTGTGTAAATATGACTTATCTTTTTAAAATGTTTTTTGCTTACCTTAGGTGGTGGAGTGGGCGGGGTGGGCTTCTTCTGCGGTTGGCAGCGGAACTGGTACAGCTGAAGCGAGGCCTCGGTGAAGGGCTTGTAGTCGGCCCTCTGGGTGCTCTGCAGCACTCTTCCTGGCTGAAGGGGCATCAACAGGAGGAGAGTGGGTAGACCCAGAGACAGAACCATGAGGACGGACATGAGGACCCAGATAGATGGTAGGAGGGCACCAGAGGGGAACGCTCACTTTCTAAAAATCTCCTCTCAGTCTTTGTACGGAGTATTGAGTGGGACATGCGCATATTTAAATCAGAAAATATTGATTATGTACATGGCCAAATGACTCACATTAGTATTCTCAGTAAGTATGACTTGCATTACAGTATACTAATACTAAGTGATCATAATTTTCTTTAAGTACACAATGTCATCTGATCTGTTTGGAAAGATAAGGTTAGACTACTGGGAAGGTCCATAGTAACAATTTGGAGCTTCCATGGGAATTAGTATTACTATGATTTATCTTATATTAATATCAGAACTGGCTAGTTATACAGAGATAATTAATAGGTTTGTCAAATGTTTACGCCATACCTTCGACTGTTTCAAGTTGGAATTCATCTATCAAGTTGTTACTGATATGGACACTCTCAATCTTTGATTTGTTGCACTCCTAGGAAGTCCATAGTCCATAAAAGATCCAGTTCAGGTCTGATAGATTTAAAGTGGCATTCACTTTACCCTCAGAGGCCTGAATAGAATGTTGGGGCAATGAGGTCACAATGCTTTGGACTTGCTGCCTGTTGTGACTGGCTCAGATGTTTGGCCACAAGTCATGATGTCATAACATTCTATCATGATAATGCCATTCCAGACAAGCTGTTATTTTCTAGTGACTGTTCCTTGGCTTTATGGAGTCTTTTGAAGCCCAAACACCTGTGCCCTATTAAATAACCATTCAACAGCCACAAAAATGATGTAAACAGTTTATTTGATATAAATACATATGAAATGGAACAATTACCAAATAAACAAAACTATTATTTTACCATTACTTGATATCTCTACGGGAGGTATCCCAATAGGCTAAATTTGTATAATGTTGGAAGCAAAAAAATTATACAATATAAAAGTCAAATGGTTACAGTTAAAGGTCCCAGAGAATGGAAATACTTTTTTTCTTGGTTTTCATGAATTATGAGAGGTTGTGCATAAACAAAGAGCTATCATGAACATGAGGCATGGTTGTGCCCTCCTTCATATGGAAATCTTGAACTTAGAAATAGACACTAAAAAACGGGCGATTCAGCAAAACTGCTTGCTTGTGATGTCAGACCTCGCAAAGCCATTGAAGTTCAATTGGGGTTGCCAAAGAGGGCGCCATTTAGTCAAACAGACCATTTCAATACCCAGCCTAAATATATGGTTTTAATTATTCTTGTAAAATTGCAATTGAGTTTATTTTTTTAAATCAAAGTTGAATATATACTATTTTAACATCAGAGAACACAGTGCAATTCAATTCATCCATTATCTGGGACCTTTAAGAATGTTTTATAACAGTATCAGTTTCTGAGCATGCATCCATTTCAGAAAATACAAAAATAATAATAGTAATATCAAAACAAACAGATTCAGTTCAGATTTGTTACAAATCACTTCATGTCATTTCATGATCATTTGCTGAATAATATTCTGGCCAGCACCTATGTCCAGTACAGGACCCAGGGTTCAAAGGGCATGCTCATGGTACTAGATCAAGTGATCATTTTGATTCTGTGATCACAATGAAAATCTTTGCAGCCCACCAGTCATTGCTTTAAAGACAGCGATTTTACTGTCTCCTGCAGAGATTCTTCAGTGAAGGAGTGCTTGTAGAAGACGTTGACGTTGGCTGCGTAGTCCAGTGGAAGTATGGCAGCGATGTTCTCCGCGCCGAGCTTGGCGCCACCCAGGGCGGACGACTGCCGCAAGGTCATCAGGCTATACCCGCGGAAGTGGCCTCCACCGCACCCTTTCGCCTGCGCCAACACCTCAGTGAAACCTGCCGACGCAAAAACCACAATGGCTCCACGGCTTCCTGTTGTGTGTGTGTGTGTGTGTGCGCGCTTGTGTAGTTGCACAGGTGCAGCATGTAGCATGTGCATCTCCTGAGGCTACTCTCGGTATCGAACCTAGTTTGCGTCATGCCAGCACAAATATCTGGTGTAGTCACTTGTGATGACGCAGATGGCGTGACGTTCAAAGCGTGTTACAAAACCAAACTATACTGCTAACGCCACCTACACCAAGCATGCTAGTACGCAGGTGAAAAGGTGTTACATTACTAGTGATGGGGGAATTCCCACAGCGGTCAATCAAGCGACCACGCATATTTACTATCAAACATCACCAAGAGAAGAGCCTTCGAGGACATTTCACTGGGGTCATCAAGCAAACATATTTACTATCAAACATCACTAAGAGAAGAGCCTTCAAGGACATTTCACTGGGGTCATCAAGCAAACATCTTCCTTCATCTGTGTTTCATTGCATTAAGCCTAACGACACGCAACAGTGGTGTCTGGCATCTCAGAATTAACTTCACGGGACATTAGACCCAAATGCAACTGAACCTTACAGTACAAAAGGAGCAGTAGCAGTAATAAAGTGACGACACTTTTGTCAACACTTTGGTCAACTGTGGTTGCTTTTTAAAGTGCTATATAAATAAATTGACATTGACATTGACACAAAGGCTAACTCACCGGCCCTCATCAGCTCCCAGCTGCCCCACACGGCTCCCTCACACAGAATGGGCAGTCCCAGCTGCCCTGAGAACAGCGCCTGCGTGGGGGGGAGGACAGCAGAGCAGTTAAAGGAGAAGGAAATCCGGCAAGTATGCACATAGATCTCCGTTTACAGCCAGCAGCTCACTTAGCCGGGCAGCTACAGCACCACACTCTGGGGGGGCATGTACATGGGAGCTCACGGACATGCCCCAGCCCCCAGAGTATGCTGCACTTGCCTGGTGGTCACTAGGCAGTATAATACCAGATCCTTCTGGATCCTCGTCAGTAGCAAGATCAATGATGTTTCCAAATACTGTTGCAATGCATGCAGTCATTGTATACTGTGCAGCCACAGGGAATTTGACCCTCGGGGTCAAACATGAGGCATGGCTGAGTGCAAATAAAACAGTTATTTTGTGGATAAGGGTTTTACATCAGAAGATTTAATAATAAAGAGTTACCTCCTGGGCTTTGGGGAGGACTGCAACAATATGCTGTGCCAAGACTCTGCCCGCCTGGGTGAATATGTGCTGACAAAGGGCATCTCCAGCACTAGCACCTAGGACATGTGGACACAAGGCATACCGTTACTGAATCCTGACTCGTTTGAAGGAATTGGCTAGATGTACTTACAACCTGCACCTGTATACCCTCTATGATAAAAAAAAAAAGATCTTTCAGATGGCTGAAGATTAGTTTTACCTTCTGCCACTTTCTTGCAGAATCCAGCAAAGTGAGACTTCTGGAAGTTTCTGTAGAGGTGGGGAAGCATGCCCATCAGGTCAGACACCTGGAGGTAACCCAAAAGACCATGAAACTGTCCTATTAACCACATCATTTAATGGCCACTTCAAATTCCACACGTTACCTGGAAGTACTCCTCCATGGCCTTCTTAACACATGCGACATCATGAGGTGGACTGACTAAGTTGTCTTTGGCATCAAACACTGTTTTCACAGCCAGGTGGGAGATCCAGAAAGCTAAACGAAACACAGAAAGGTGTTCGCATGATTCATTTATTCGCTTTGAATACCATTTTGTTTTGCGCAGAATGTTTTGCGCAGAATGCTTTCACCTTAGAGTTTAGTTTCCATGGTTACCTGAGCCTTCGTCGCCCATCAAGTGGCCCCAGCCTCCACACCCCACCTCAGAGCCGTCAGGGTTCACCAGCTTGCAGTTCGATCCTGTTCCAGAGATCACTACAACCCCACCTATGGGAGCAGCACAGCAGGTTTTATTGTTTACTATTTCATTTAGTCCATCTGCGTGTTTATGTAACTTTATCCATTGTGCTTTTTTTGTGTTTATGTGTCTATTTGAGAAATGTACAGCGTTTTTTAAGTGTCCTGAAAAGCACTGTATAAATTAAGTGTATTCATAGAATTTTTCATTGTATCCTGTGCTTGCGTTTATTACATTGAAGTTCAGTCTAAAAGTATGTTGTCTATATAGTAGACTCTGGTTTAATGTTTGAAGAACCTTGAAGAGTTAGGCTACGAGTTCAGGTTCCATACCACGGTCACTAGCAGTGGCGATGGCTCCGATGGCATCAGTGGTGATGTAATAGCTCTTGCTTAGCTTTGGAAACCTCCGATGCATCTCGTCAATGAGCTTCTGGATGGCGTCCTTCTGCTCCCCGCCGCTTAAGGACATGCCCTGAGGAGACATATGAGGTAGACACATCGAGTGGCTCTCAAACTCTCTCCTCGATCCTCAGTCCTCGAGGCTTGTTCCCACTGATCTATAACTAACACTGGACAGACTATCCCATTGTTGCCGCCCCATCATTCTTTATCTAGATCAGTGAGGACGAGGATCGAGGAAGGAAGGGAGGGTGTATAAAAGACTAAATGAGAGGCATGTGAGGTAAGAACATCCATCTTCAACAACACTGATAGGGAGGGCAATTACTCACCAGTGCCTGGAGGGGAGTGTCTGGGTCCAGCCCTGCTGCAACTTTGGCCCTCTGAATCATGTCATTGATAGTTTCAATAGACTTATCCACCCCGACGAGCTGGGCAGGAGTGTGAATCATTAGGAATTTAGTTTATCAAACATTATTCCACATTCCATATGTAGGCTACAAATAGTCCATGGGCCAGATATCATATGGTATCACCCCAAGGTGGCAAAATCTCAATGGTTGCATTTTATTTACCAGATGATATTTTGACAGAAAACCTAAATTCCCACTGAAACTAACTGGAACAGTGCGAATGGAGCCTTATGTGCCGTCTCACCCAGTGGTTTGTGCTAGGTCCGTCGGTCTTTGCAAGCACCTTCCCATCGTCAGCCACGATGAGTGCAATGGAGTGTGTTCCTCCGCTGCACAACAACAGATACTCGGTCAGATACACTAAAATGGTCTTTGTAGGCTATATCACCTAACAAGAGCGTTCAGCAGTTCCTTTTCGCTCAACTGCGGCACTAGAGTGATCGATGTGTTAAGATTCGCTTAACCGTGTTTATGAAATTGCTTGAAACTGGTAGAAATAAAGCAAAAGTCCACCGTAGTAGTAGGCTACTATGTCTTGCAACACTTGCGGTAAAATGTCTATTATTAAATGTTAAGTTACTTACCCCTCTACACCACCGTACAGACTCATGATCCCGTGCCGCTTCCTGTTTCTATCATGTGACAAGCCATAGGCGACGCATCTTGCAGCACTTGGCCAATCAGATTACAGTACGTATAAAGTAATTCCACATTCAAGATATGTTATTGTTTTATCATGTGAACTTTGATTTATAGAATAGCCAAGAGAACACACCCTGAAGAATCGTGTCCACAGTTCTTTTAGAGAGGTGTAGCCTAGTATTTTTTGTTTTTGTTTTGTAATTGTATTGCCCAGTTGTGCCACTTGACGTTCAACAATATACCTTTATAGGCTATAAAAATCCTTTATCAAATTTAAAGTTAAGGTAACCTACTCTAGATGGGAAAGGGCAGCATCCTCCTACCACGAACAAGTTCGTTGGTTTCACTAGCCTACAGTTTTTGTAAGTTCTCTTTAATACCATGAGATGGCGCTACAACATCTCAAATTGTGTTAGATTACTTTATTTCACTCACATATCAGGATATTTTAATAAGATGATCAAAGCTATTGTCGAATAATCATGGTATGGTTTTGTTTAAATAAATAAATAAATAATAAATAAATAGATAAATAAATACATCTTTATGTAACTGTTGTATCCATAGACATACACATGTCTGGTTGTATCCATGCTTGATTTACCTGAACCCATGCAGTCAATGAATGCAATGGGCCTACACATAATAATGTGATTGTTCATAGTTATCACCAAGAGTCGAGATATCATCATCCACAGTTCACCTGCAAAGAAGTGAAATAAGTGCCACTGCATGGCACTAAGCAGAAAGCCATAATAACACTGAAGCCATCTGTCCATTGTACAGGTGAACTCGGCACCCAGTCAGGAGCCACACTCAATGAGGCCATGCACATTAATCAACATCCTGTCTAACTGAACATGCCGTTGCTGTGGTTAGGCAGAAGGAAGATGGATATGATGCATAGCCAAATTAACATGACCAACATGACAGCAATGCCTACACAGGCCCGGTTTATGCTTGAGGAAATTAGGCTACACAGTTCATACACAAAATGTACGGGACCTTGTTTTCTACCAATGTCATATTCATTTATCATTCATTCAACACTTTCTATTGGGTAGACAAAAAATAGGCCTAACTTATATCATCCCTTGTGTTATCATCCCATAGTAACCATCAATCATGTTGGTAACTAATCAATTAAATTGGTGAATAATCATTAATAGCAATTCTGAAGTACTGTTTTTTTTGCCTCTTGCCCATATTCATTCTGACATTGTACAACCGTTATGTAACATACATACTGCACAACTGTGCCAGAAGGGTACCATTACAATTGCTTTACAGATATTAGGAACAGGAAATACAAAAGCTTTAGGAGACCAACAAGACTGTAAAGCATTCCAAGAAGGAGTGAAATGCTTGCATCTATAGGTCAACTGCAAAAGCATGATGCTGAAAGCTCCAAGATCAGGATTTGATTCCAAAGGGAATTAAATGTTCTTCTGTGTACTCCTGAATCAGTTGCAAGTCACTGAATAAATGTGGACCATTGATGAACTAACAATGTATTCATTGATATGGTAGGCTATAGTGTCCCCTGTATCAGTTCTGGACCATATTGCTTTAGGAAATATTACATGCTTTGGAATACTGAATCAGTCTTAAAAACTTAAAAACACCTCACTGGCAATCATGACACTCACTACTGTGATGATAAATAAACAAACAAATAAACAAACAAACAAACAAGGACTATGCACATGTAACAGTTCATAACTACCCAATGCTCACAGCCTGATTAATTTGTCAGCCTGCTACTCCACTCACTGCTGTCATACTGATATGACACAGACACTTTTGCAAAAGGTCTCTTAATTTTAAACTTCTATATGTTTTGGGGGAATTAAGGGTCATGTTTTCTATATTTTAAGTGTTCTCAACTTGTATTTATGGCAAATTAAATACTGCATTTATTCTGAAAGAAACCAAAAAGTAGGTTGCACACCCCAGATTACATTATGCCCATGCTGTGACTGCACACAGGATGTAGGCCCAGCAATGAGGTTCGCAGGCGGCTCAAAAAAAGTAGGTGGGAGTTGCGTAGTGAACTCCTGTTAATAATCATCGTTTTGAGTCTAGAGCTGAAGAAGAGCGCTTCCTCTGTCGCGAGGGAGGCGACAGCAGAGCGCGGACAAGGCTCGCGCGCCGTTTCGACTTTAGGCGTTGGATAATCTTAACTTTACAACATTTAGCAAACAGCGCTCTGGATACCTCCATGTCTAATTTGTTGCTTACAAATGACTTACACTAAAGATGTCCGTGTTGCACATACTTGGCCAGCGGAAGTTCATGTTTTAGGAAGTCAGAAAGGATTCAGCAACTAAGTTGTTCAACACAATATCGAGTTGTAATATAACGTCTTCACCAGCGAATAGGAGGAAAGGCTGAGATGGATACGCACGTTAAAGAAGGGCAACTTTATGTTCAACATCAGAAATTCGGCAAGGTAAGAACGCCATACAGCCATTCCAATAACGTAGGCTACCTCAAGGCTGTCTGACAGGACAACAACATTTTACCATAAACTTTCTAAATTAGAGAACTCCGTCACAACAACTGTTTGTGTTAACTTTATAGTTACAAACATAAACATTTTGAGGTGGTGTCAGAGAGAGCTCTGGCTGCTTGCTTCATAGTATACCAACCACACCACCCATGCTTCAGTTATTGTGTATTTCGGCGTAGGAATGGTTCAATGTCCTTTTGGTAATGCAATACAAATGTTATTGCCTTTCTCAGTCCCCTACGGTGGCTTTTAGGCGAGGGTTTTGTCATGCAATGGCGAGGACGTCTTGTTTTTTAAGCCCACAGTGAAATGGCTTTAGAGCATTCACAGCCATTCTTCCTGCGACATGAGGTGGTCACATGAATGAGTCTCAAGGCTGGAAAACTAGTACTTAAATCATATAGCACCAAACTCCATAGCGATGTTGTTTGGGACTGATATTCACTATATAGTCTGTTTGTTCGAGGTCATGGCATTAGGCCTGTGTACATAGGTTAGACTTTGCGTTTAGACTGATGAAAACAGGGCTATTTAGTTGCATGACAGCACTGCCGTTAACTTTCTGTCGTTACGCGCATAATTGTAGCCTACACGTTGTGCTTTACATTCAATTCTAACGTCAGAATGAGAAATATCCTAACTTAAAGGTTGTTGTTGGTCAGTTTGCTTCGTGTACCGGGCTCATACTACAACTTTCCAGCTTTCCGAATGTGTTTGGTACTGGCAGCATTCTTTCACCCGCGGGCAACCGGGTGGGTGTGACCAAAAAGGCAGGGTGGGCACCGGGCACGCGCTCGGTCAACACTTAATACGATTGCTCATCATTGTTTGTCGAGCCCATGGTAACTTCTGGTGGATGAAGAAGCCATGTCTCAACTGGAAACGCAGTGTTTCTTTGGCACATCAATTGGTGTGTCACCCCCCCCCCCCCCCCCCCACCCCCCACATACACATACACATACACATACACATACACATACACATACACATACACATACACACACACACACACACACACACACACACACACACACACACACACACACACACACACACACATACCACACACACACATATACCACACACACACATACATATATACCACACACACACATACATACACTCACCCAAACACATGGTTTAGATGCAGCAGACTGTCGTTTTAAATCACTGTTCGGTTCCACCAAGCCTGTCTTTTACCGAGGCATGATTGCATTGCATGGCTCCCAGAGAGGGATGACCGCATAGCCCACCATCAGACTATGGAAACATTGCTTCCTGTGCCAAGTGATATGGTCTTATTGGAGTTATCAGGGGTGTTATAGCCATGCATCTCTCTCTCTCTTTCTCTCTGCCAGCCTCTAACTATCTACAGTATCTGTCTGTCTGTCTGTATCTGTCTGTCTGTCTGTCTGTCTGTCTGTCTGTCTGTCTGTCTGTCTGTCTGTCTGTCTGTCTGTCTCTCTCTCAATCACTTTCTGTGTGTGTGTGTGTGTGTGTGTTTGGGAGGAAGAAAATTGCTCTTAGCCCAGATGCTGCTGTGTGTTTGAATTGAGCTTGATTACAAACACTTGTCGGAATCGGCGGAGGCTCCTTTCCAGTCAGTCTTTTCATCTTCACCAAATTCCAGAGTTGGACGGAGCCCCACGTACACCTCATTTGATCCTAATGTTTGCCAGACCAGATGCCAAACTGTTTGATTTGTGTCCACTTCTCATCCAGCTACAGCGCTAGAAATCTTTTGTTAAAAAAATATATTAAAGTTAAGGGTTCAGGAAATGGTATAACATAACATGATGATGCCTTTAGTCATTGTTTCCTGTTCAGGGTTTGCTGTTTTGTTTTACTTGCCCACTGACCACCACTTCCTAAAGAATGGCCAGACCCAGTCCGAGCAGCATTTCATAACAGATTTCTTCTGTCTCTTTTTCCGTGTGAGTGGGACAAAGGGCAGGCGACTTGACCGTTGTATTTTGGCTCAACACAAATCCCCAAAACAATATCCTTCCCTCTCCAAAAATTGAAACCTAGCTGGCACGCCAACTCCAAATGTGTGTTCGTTCCCCTGTTGGTCCGCACTGCCCTGCATTTCCTTGCTCTGACATTATAGGCTTTTGAGGCTTTTGTTTGTTGGCCTGGGAGACAATAAGGAGCCCCTCGCTCACCCCGACAGGCAAGCAGGCAGGCAGGCAGGCAGGCTGGCTGCACGCCCCATGGCCTGGATTTTTTGGGGGCCCAAACCCGGGCTGTGTGTTTGTGTGCGCGGGAGGAGAGCTGATGTTGACTTTGGCCCACAGCCTCCTCTGGCCCTGTGTTCTTCGGGTCGCCTGCAGCTGCAGAAATCAACACTGTCTGCATCCACGCAAGACATGTGGGGAGAGGGGGAAGACGAGAGAAAGAGAGAGAGAGAAGGAAAGGAAGGTGAAAAGAAAAGAAAGGATCAAGGAAAGAGAGTAATGCGATGACCATGTGATGAGGTGAAGCAAAAGATGGTGAAGGGAAGAGGGTGCGAGCATCAGTTATTTGTGTGTGTGTGTGTGTGTGTGTATGTGAGATAGAGTTAGAGTTTAGGCCATGGACATGCATGAAACACTCATGTTCTACTCAAACACTTCAGAAACTTTCACACACTTTCTTTGTCTTTCTCTCCTTCCCTCTCCCTACCATCCTCGTTCTCTCTCTCCTTCCCTGACTCCCTGTCCAGACACCACCTTCTGGGATGCAAGACGATGGCAGCAGCCTTTATTACAGAAGAATGTGCCTTGTTAGCTGTTTCAGAATCTCTCACATGTAGTCAGTTTGCTCTCCAACTCTGCTCTCTGCTTTGATACAGGCCCCTATGTACAAGGGCACAGTGATTGTCTTGCAGATTGGAAACGGGTAGACCTTGACAGGGCACCCGGTTCAGAGAGACCAAAGCTCGACAGCCAACATGCCCCATCTCCCCAGTGTTATGTCAGAAATAACGAAACAGTCGTTGCAAAAGTTAACGGGATCTTCCTTGGACCATGCTACTACACCCACTTACTGTAGATTGTGCATGACCTTGCTGATTGATGTACAAACAGCAGTGATAGCATCAGCTTCTGTGGGTGGATGTACAATTGTGATGGTAGCTTGTTCGTGTTGCATTCAGGTGTTACAGACCTACTTGTCAGTGTTGAAAATGGATCATTTGAAGGTAGTTTAATCTCATAAAGTCCCACTTCTGTACCCTGTTTTTATGATCTCTTTCTGCTTTTCACCCTTCATCACTGACACCATAATGTGATCACAACAAGGAAATGTGCTTGTATTTTCAATGCATGTGTTTGTGCTAGAAAGGCAAAGGTCTCAGATTCTCTACGAGGGACGGTGTTAATGTTTTATTTATGGAAATGTTGATGAAGAAAGGACCACTGTATTCTCTGAATCGCCCTAGTTTTACATTTATTTAAGATGTTGTCATGTTTTATGGGTTAGTAGTACATTTCCTTCATTCTCGGTATCAATACGCTGTTCTTTCTTTCTGTCTTTATTTGACATAATGTAGAACAGAAATGGGGCAAGTGATTGAACTGTAGTTTCAGTTGGTATTTTTCACGGGTAATATTATCAGTCTACATATTCAGCAGTTTCAGAGCTAGGGCGACCATAAAAGACCACCATCACCCCAACCGTCACCTGTTTAGCATGTTGCCCTCAGACTCAGAGAAAAGGTTCAGATCCCTCAGAGGACAAACAAACAGACTGAAGAACAGCTTCTACCCTTGGGCAGTCAGAACTCTATATGCACCACACCACTGACACGGTTTCTTACAGTCTTTTGTATGTGTGTGTGTGTGTGTGTGTGTGTGTGTGTGTGTGTGTGTGTGCGTGTGTGTGTGTGTGTGTGTGGGTGTGAAGAGGTTTAGTGCTTTGCGTGTGTGTAATTGGTGTGTGTATGCGACACTAGTCTACAAAATAGTCATGTTGTCACTATAGACTACTATTTATGATGCCCTATTTATGGCTGTGATAATCCTTTTGTACTTGTCACTTCCAGTCTTTGACTTCTTTGGACCTCTGTGGCCTTGAAAACATTAGTTGTACAGGCAACTGTTCGATGACAAATAAAAGTCTTGAATCTTTTGTAGATACTGTAAGTAAACGTTTACATACATGATTCAATATAGTTTTAGGTATCTTTAGCACTGAGTTAAACAGACATAATTAGCAGCTTTAATACGGATTTCTTTCAAACCCCAGTAATTGTAGAGAGTACATAATGGATATTAAATTAGATGTATGAACGCATCTTGTTCATTTAATATGCATACAATTTTGATGTTTGGAGTGGCACAAAATAACACAGAAACAAACAAACAAACAAACACAAACAAACAACTGAATCTACAGACAAATGAGCAAAACGGTTCAAATTGGCCAAAGAGTATCCAATATGGCTAATGGACTAAAAATAATGCAATTTTTCTGCTCTTCGGAGTACTCGTAGTGCTGTACAAATGAATGTCTCTGAGGTTACCTATTCAGACACACAAGCACACACACCGGTGATGAAGGGTGGTGCCATGCAAGGCTCCAACTTGCACATCGGGAGGAGCATTTCCAGTAAATGGCTGCTTTCGGTAATGTGACATTTCTCACCTATTTATTTTGGTTTCCTGGATAGGTGTGATGCTGCAAACTTCATCTTTGCCATAGGCTTAGATAGGAAACTTCACAGTGGCACCTTTCAGGTGTTTTTGCTCAAAAGGCGGTAAGGGAACCGTACACTTGAGGTTCTTTCCTCGCGAGCACTGAGACCTGATCTACTTCATCACATTCCATTGACCTGCAGTCATTTCACATATGAACTCTCAGTCAGTGTTTGTTTAGTTGCCTCGCCAGTCGTAAATAACACTTGTGGAGATAACGACGGAGAGCTGTGTCTCTTGATCAGGCATCTGAATCAGAACAAGTAGCAAATGTTAGCAAACAGATCGCAAATGTTCCACAAGCATCCTGCCGATGTAGATCTTGCTGAGCAAATGGGTATGTGCAATGTTTTTTTTTTTAAAGTTCCCCAAATGAGCTCTTTCTGATGTATAACGATAATACCAGCAGTGTCTACTGATATAATTTATATAAAAGACCTGTTATTTCTGAGGAGGTTCTGAGAATTGAATGTCAACCTCTGTGTTAACTTGTCAGACAGACCCAAGCAACTCTTTAGGAGTTTAGCTTCACGTGGGCCTGTTGCTGCTAAAGCAACTGCTGCTTCTGCAGAAACTCTCTTCATCAACCTCCCACCCTCCTCCTCCTCCTCCATGACATCGTGTTGAAACCTCGCCGTCTCGCTTTATAACGTCCTGTCCTCAGCTCTTTCTCCCCACCTCCTTCACTCCTCTCTGTAGCTGTGATTCGCACGTCTGAGGCGCTTGGGGAGACGTGGGCAGCAGCCGCTGGCAGCAAATGAGGGCATGCACTTGAGACTTGACATGAGTTGCAACCTTAAGGGAAGGTCATGCTCTTTCATGATCTTCACTGATGGCAAACTGGCTTCTCCAGACACCAGTCATTTGGATTGGCTTTTGGGCTGCAGGAACAGGAACTGTAGGGCTGTTACTTCTCAGTCTGTGTACTTGGAACCGGTAGAATGGATGATGGTTTTCACACCCCGAAGCTTATTGCAAAATTTAAGGCAACATTGCAGACAGATTGGTATTGCATTGCTGAATTGGTGCGTGTGACTGACTGTGACTGTCTTGTCTGTGTGTGTGTGTGTGTGTGTGCATATGCACTCACATGTGTGCATGTGTGATTGCACCCACACACATACACACAACCAGTACATTATTCTGTATGATTCGACAGTGACGAATTATTTTGAGGAAGTCTCTCTCTCTCTCTCTCTCACTCTCTCTTTCTTTCTCTCTCTGCCGATTTGCATAATTTCCATCCTGCACCGTGTTGGGCTGATGACGGCCCTCCTCTCCTTATATGGAGCTGAGGTGGCGTCTGTGCGGTGTGAGTCAGGTGGCTGTCCCTCTTGGCATTGCTCAAGGGCTCATATGCACATTGGAGGGATTTTTCCCCGCAGTGTGTACCGTACTGTGCTGACAAGATGGACTGCAGCCCGCACTTCAACTGTCATTTCGTTTGGCCACATTTTTGTTTAAGCAGGAAGGCTTATGTCGTCAATGCAGAAACGCGCACGTCAGACTCTTATGTCTACGTTGATAATGTTGTCCTACATAATTAAAAAGTTTGTGGTCTTTATACACTTTTGAATTGTTTGCTTGTTGGACCTCTGAAAGTTGAACATTGTGGCTACATCATTGATGTGTACAGGCAGTTGTTACTTATGCTTGTGTGACCGTTAGGCTATTCGGAGCATAAATGCAAATTTCTTAGCCACTGCTTTCAACAGACTTTTCACACGTTACTTGCCTGAAACTCTCATGGAATTAAATCTTGAAATGTTTGCTTTCCTTCCAAAACACAATGTAATTATATTAAATATTCAGACATGAATGTAATGATAACAGATTTCATACAAGAGTTGTTGCTGGAAAACTTGATAAGCAAACGTGTTCGCCATGGCAGTATTATATTTAGACTAGGCAAATCTAACTTGAACATGAAAAGAGAATATGGAAAGTTGTTTCTGCAGTTTGTTTTGTGTTAAAAATAAGGCAGTCTTTCTGAAAAGAGAAGTGGTAGACTTGACAGACCCAGACAGTGACATCATACCAGTGTGTGTGTGTGTGTGTGTGTGTGTGTGTGTGTGTGTGTGTGTGTGTGTGTGTGTGTGTGTGTGTGTGTGTGTGTGTGTGTGTGTGTGTGTGTGTGTGTGTGTGTGTGTGTGTGTGTGTGTGTGTGTGTGTGTGTGTGTGTGTGTGTGTGTGTGTTATGAAAATTAAGGATTAGTGTGTGCTTTGCATTCAGATTTGTATGGTAGCCTATCTTGGTTGTCCCCTGGTTATGTGGTTGAATGAACTGGTCAGTTCTCACCCTCTCCCCCTGTCCTATGGAAAGCTTGCAGATGGAACCTGCACCTGCACTCTATCAGAGGAAGCTGAGGATGCTGGGTAATCCCACACATTTCCTTTACTGTGACAGTTGCTGTTAACACATGTGCTGTTGCGGGGAGTTGTAGAACGTGTGGCATCAGTGTGTGTGTGTGTGAGAGAGAGATAGAGAGTGAAAAAGAGTGAGCGTGTGCGTGGGAAGGAGGGAGTTTCTGAACGACAATCCTCGATCTTCTATCTAGTAGAATGTGGCATATGAAGACATGCTGACAAATTGAGACACTGAACAATATTGTTTAGTGTTACGCAGGTTAAAGCCCCCACACCGTCACACCGTCACATCGTCTTCCTGTGTGAACGCTTTATTGTATCAGTCCAACACACATGCTAAAGCCAAAACCAAGTCACGTCATTAACACCCATGGTTTTATTATTCTCACAGCATTATGTGGTGGTGATCTCGGTGATGTAAAGACAAGCCCAATTGATATTTCAGATTTAGGAAAATGTACAATTCATTTATGTATGTAGAATTGTTTTACAGTGTGAAATAAGGTTATTTGTCATGTTTTAAATCTGGAAAAGCATACTGAAACTAGACAATCTACCAAACACTGAGACCTAAAATATGTGGTTATGGGATGAACACGATCTACACTAAAGGCCCAAAATGTAGTGGCGGATGATTCAAGCTTTGATTTGGCTCAGGTCTACTGAGAATCATAACCCATTAAAGGCTGTGGTCATTCCAGTAGCTTCTGTCTTGGTTAGTGTCTTTTAGTATTAGCCCAAGTTGTAATCAACAGGTTCAGTTAACCTCAGCAATGTGTTGACTGTTGAGACATGTTGAGCTATGGTGGCAAGCCCAAAAGATTAGCATTCTGAATCTACTGCCTAAGCAAACGGATGCTAACAAGCTGATTCATACTGAGATGTTGGCTAGGTTATCAGTTTCCCAAACATGCAACACACACACACACACACACACACACACACACACACACACACACACACACACACATCCAAAGCTAATTAAAGGGAAATTCCCAAAGTGCTGCTCCAGTTTGTGTAGGAGTTCTTAAATGTCCAGTGACCTTGAATACATCTAGTATTGTTCAGAGTTAGCGGATACAACGCCTTCAGATTGAAGATGTCTTCTGTTCATTTGGACAGCATGTTCTGCTCCTGGGTGTGTTAAGTCCTGTAGTGAAATGCGCAGATTTTCTGTAATGGTTTGAGTATTTTGTTTCCTTCATTTGTTGTGAAGACAAACATGTTCACAGCAGGTGTGGGGATCTGTTGTTGGGGGCATTGTTTTCTTCAGCAATCTCTGCTTTCCTTCCCTCGTTTGTCCTGGTGGAGGAAACCCCCTGATATTCACTGACAGTTAAGTTTCCTTTGGTTATCTAAGTGTTCTGACCGTAATTCTTCAAAAGGATTTCATTTTCCTTTCTAGAGCGAAACTTAGTTTTGATTGATTGGTGATTTTACTTAAAATTTGGCTTGAATCGTGTGTGTGTGTGTGTGTGTGTGTGTGTGTGTGTGTGTGTGTGTGTGTGTGTGTGTGTGTGTGTGTGTGTGTGTGTGTGTGTGTGTGTGTGTGTGTGTGTGTGTGTGTGTGTGTGTGTGTGTGTGTGTGTTGAGGCACTTTGGATTTTTGCAGGCATCTGAGATTAGATTCCCCATCAAGGGTCCCTTGAATGTACAGTATGTGGTTTTCCCTACTTCCCGGTTGGGTTCGGATTTGTTACTTCCTGGTTGGGTTTTTCTCGTGTTTCCCCAAGGCCAAGGGCTGACCTCTGCTCTTACTGTATCTGCTGGGAGGTGATAACTGTGTTTGGCACCGGCCCTTGCTCTGGCTGTCCATACTAACTCCATATCTGCATCTGTTACTCATCAGCATATATTCTCAGGCCCAGTCTTCCCACTGCAACTATAAAGACACTTCCTTGACTCCCACTGCATTGACAAAACTGAATCTGACATATCAAGTCTGTTGACTGGTACAATTTGAATTACACAAGCCCTTGTCCAGGCATATGACACCTCCCGACTGTTGTGCTCCTCAAATGAATGAGGTCTGGTTCTGCTACCCATACCTTCAGGGTAACCCAAACGTTTCTCATATGTTGTTCACTGTTGGTGGAATGTGCTACTAGTTCCTACCAGAGCAGGGGCATCCCTCTTTACCATCACAAAACTCTTGAAGACCCATCTTTTCAGAGGGTACTTTCTGCTCCTCGCACTACCGACAACTAGACATGCTAATTCTAGCACTTAGCACTTGACTATCCCCCCTTTCTAGATCTGACACTTGACACATACAGTATGCGAGTATTAAGCTACTTATTGCTGCACTAACATGTCCTTGACGCACTATACCTTGATTGGTTCCCTTTTTTTGTAAAACGCTTAGGATAAAAGTATGGAGGTGGTGATTTATTGAGTGTTACATGGATAGATTCAGTGTTATAGTACGTGTTGAGCACTATAAAGCAGGATATTCTGTTTATTGAGTGTTACATGAATAAATTCAGTGTTACAGCATACATGTTGAGTGATATCGAGCAGGAGTTTCTGTTTACTGCAAGTGGCTGGTGCCCAGTCTTTCCAAATATTGGCGTCTCGAGGAGGAAGTTCTTATTTTGCTTCAGAATATTGTTGAGCAGTGCTTCATAAGAATTATGGGGGAACTGCGGTGCAAGTGACAGCATCTTAACCACATTGGGGTCACCGCAGGGGCCTGGGTTCGATTCCCACGCAATAATTTCTCGATCCCACCCTCGTCTCTCTCTTTACTCCTTGTCTGTCTCCGCTGTCCTGTCAATTAAAGGCAAAAAGCCTAAAAAATACACATGTGTATACAAAAATGTATCAATAAAAATCTTTAAGTTCCGAGTGTGCCATGACACTTTTGTTTAAATTTAACCTTTCATTTACCGCCGTGAGCACCTCACAAGGTGTGCGTTTACTCATACAAACATATACAAAAATGTACCCTCAGTCAGTCACCAAATTAATTCCTTACATGTTTTTTTTTCTTCTTCTCATTCAATCAGAAATGGAAGAAGAATTGGTTTGTGCTCTACCCGGCCAGCCAGAATGGCATCGCCCGTCTGGAGTTCTACGACTGTGGCGGCAGTGGGAGCGAGAAGCCCACCAACACCAAGAAGCTGGACAAGAAGATTATCCGCCTGTCCGAGTGCATCAGCATCCTGCCCGCCGTCACCGAGAGCTGCCCCAAGGAGAACATGGCCGCCTTCTGTGTGGAGACCAACGACAAGACGCACGTCTTTGCCGCCGAGAAGCACGTCACCACCGACTGGGTGGAGAAGATGTGTGAGATAGCTTTTCAGGTGAGGGTGTGTGTGGGTGTGTGTGTCTGTGTGTTAGTTTGTTTGTTTGTGTGTGTGTGAGAGAGTGTATTCAAAGTGAAAGAGAAACTGGGGTACTCAGGCTGCAAATAAGATTATCTAAAGAAAGACGATTTCATTGAAAACTCTGACGTATATAGAACCCTATAAATGTGTCAAGGACGTGACGTCGAGGGTATATAATATTGCTGATTTATATTTAGTTTTTCCATTGCACATGGTGATTCAATCGTATTTTAATCTCTTATGTTTATATAAGGCAGAGGTGCAACCACACTACCAAAGGTGCAAACAGCTTCACACATGCACAGACCTGGTGAGTCAGTGGCTCTGTGGTCTGCATTGTCACAGATGGGGGGACAAGCAAGACACATTTTAGCTAAGCAAACTGTTGAATTAAACTGTTAACATTTTTAAAATTAGTTATGTTAAAGAGTTTGAATGGGTAGAATATAGCATCAGCAAAAATCTGCACAAACAAAGAAAAGTGAGAATACAGTCAATTCGACAGTCGACCCTGTCCTCGGTCTACCAAAAGGCCATGAAATGCCAGAGGGGGGAGACGGGCAGTGAGTCTGACAAAAGAAGTGCATCTCGTCTGGCATCAGTAAGGCTAGGCCAGGGCCCAAGACACTGCTGACCTCCAAGATAGGAACATTTTTGAAGCTTCGTATCGCTGAAGATATTAGCCTGGATTCTAGGATTGCTCTCCAGCTCCTGTTGCTAGGGCGATAACGTATGTGTTGTGCCGGGTCCTGTACATGACTATGTTAAGAAGGCCCGCGTCCACTGCCTCCATGCAACCCACACGTCACATGTCCACAGCAGGGTCACGAGAGCTGTCTGAAAGAATGACCTGTATGACCATTGGACTGACTGGGGAAAAACTACAGCTCTTGCTTGCTCTCTCTCTCTCTCTCTCTCTCTCTCTCTCTCGGATGACATTTCATGTCTGTGGATTTTTAAGTATTCAAGTTCAATGGCACTTCTGCATTCTGCCTTTGACATATGCAGCTATGTCACTACGCCTCTGTCAGTCATGTGGAACTCATGTGGAGTGGTGTTTTTTTTTTGTGGTGCTGAGGGAAGTGTAAAAACAATAACGGCCTCCAAGATCTGCACAACTGTCAATCTCCAGCGGTCACATGAAATCACTCCACTTCCTCAGCAATGTTTCCTGCAGGAAAAATGATTGTTTTTTTGTGCTGGGAAGTTGGAATGTGGTCCGTCTTAACTTTCGGTTCTGTACTGTTCGGTTCTGATTCTGTTTTGTGCACTGCAGGGAGGAAGTGGGTCCCTCACAACCGACGCCAATGGACAAGAGCTTCAGATGGCTGAGAACCTGATCTACTACTCAAGAGAAGAAGGTACAGTACAGGGTAGCCTTTTACATTTATAGACCAGCAAGATGTGCATCAGGTTTTTATGCATCATTGAACCAGTGATATTTTAAGCACATTGAATATGAGTACAGATCACTTTTTTTTTGTGACTAATTTCTTTTTATTGTTGACAAAATACAGGTAGAAATATAATGAAAGTACAACAGATCACATATTTTCATATTTTTTTAATCTTAGTCTGTGACATATGAGATGGAAGGAATCCTAGCGATTTTGAGCGCATGAGTGCAAATGATACTGGAATGACACAATGCGTTGTTATTTAACAGTTTATGCGATCACTTGAATATTGTCAACACATCTGAGAGAACAGTTTCCCGCTGGCTATTCCCTCTGTGGCCTACTGCCACGTTGACTCTCTCTGAAGCAGACTTCTTTTAGATGTTTTCGTTTTGGCTCTGTGTGCATACTGAATGTCAATGCCTCTTTTTTAGTGTGACAAGGCAAATTTGAACAGACTGGGTCTCTCTCTGGGTCTTTCTCTCACTGACGTGCATGCAGAGCTAGGCTTGTGTCAGAGGAATACTGGCACCAGTTGCACATTGTTATAGTTACCCCCACAGTTACAGGAAGGGGTCTCCCTTACATCACTTCCTGTTGCATCTGGGTTCCTTGACAGGCAGTCTTTTGAACGGGGAAGGGTAATTCCCTCATGTCACATGTTAGACACAACCTAGTGAAAAACAGGGCCTTAAGTTTTAATGTGTTTTACGCTTACTGTTAGGAAGATCTCCTTCTGTCTTCTATAGCCACACACACACACACACACACACACACACACACACACACACACACACACACACACACACACACACACACACACACACACACACACACACATTCTTACTACCATGGTGAGGGCAACAAAATCCCATCTTGGGCCTGTCCCTTCCCTCATTACTGGGATTGAATTCAAGTGTTTCAGAGAATTGAAGACGGCCATTTGTATTGTAGGTTGTCAATAGCTAGACAGGCACTTTGTCTAATTCAGAGTACGTCCCTTCTCTACACTGTGTGCACTATGTACTTACAAGTGTGTGAATTTTGATCGGGTCACGTTGACTCCTACTCAACGACGTGGAAATGTTGTGGAAACTGCACAACCGATTGGAACCGTATGCAGGCGTTGTGAAAGTATACAATGCCGACATCAAAGCATCATCGTTGGAGCACTGTAGGAAAAGACCCCTCCCTTTCTTCTGCATAACCAAGATGGCAACCATTGAGGGTGCAAAGTGTTCAGCTTTCCACACTAAACTTTTTTTACTACCCGGCTATTCATTGTGTGTTGCAGGTTGCTGTTATTGTCAGTGTGTGAACACGGTCACTGTATCCACTGAGAATAATAAAGTATTGGTATTTCTTAAGATGTTCAAAGTACCCCGGAATTCTTTTTTTTTTGAGGAAAGGGAGGTGATAAGTCATACTTGTGCAAAAGCACAGACCACAATAATCAGTTTTGGCTAAAAGGTTGTTGATATTACAGCTCAACAGCCAAATATACACCCTTTATTTCATGTTCCTGAAACAAATGCCCTTTGTTGGATGGTTGGAATCGTATATGACTCGGTCCGAGGCACTTTGCTATCTGTTTACAGAGGGAGGAGTTGGCATGAACTCTGGAGTTTGTTAAAGTGCCCACAGGGGACGAACAGCTAGAGGAACATGAGAAGAATTTAGCTAGATTTGATTTGGAAATGTAATGGATTATTAGCATCAACTGCTCCTTTAAGTTGATTTAAGCCTTATAAATGTAAGTAAGATTGATTTTTTCCCCCCTTCTGTGCGTTCAGTGCAGCCAGCCTCTGACGTTTACTTGTCTCAGAAGTTGTTGGTTTGTGAAAGTGCTTGCCCATACGTGGAACAACATTTTTTTTACCTCTGGGTTAACTGACACTCCGCTAGTTGTGTTTTTATGTGTGGGAGTGGGTGCTAATAGCATGTGAAAGTCTTTTTGCTGTGTGGGTCTGCTTCACCGTTAAAATATCTCACCGCACCCTCAAGACAGAGGCCTGTCGTGGCTAGACCACACGGTCAATTCACTGTCTACAAGTTAGGTGTAGGTGACATTATGACTATACTTCTGTTACACTGACAGAAGACCTCCATAGACCTCTGGTTACTGACTGCTAATTTCTGGAGGTATGTTTAGCTTTATGTGTCTCTTCTGTCCGGTTCTTTTTGACCTTGTGCCATGTAGAAACATATGCATGTCATTACCACCACTCTCAAGCCGTATTTACACAAGAGAACCATGGCGTGGGACATACAGCTTTCTGCATGAAAGCATGCCATAAACACTTGTGGTTTGTTTATGTACAGTAGATGTCATATACACTCAACTACAATGTTCAAGGGGCAAGCTGGTTGAAGTATTCAAAGACGTGAACTTGAACTTGCTTACGGCAAAGCCTACGTTAACTCAAATTTTGCTCTTAATGATGTGTTGTTTCTAACCCCAGAGGAGGAATGTTGGTGAGAGATGGTAATGTTCAGAGCCTAACTCACACTAAACCGTGCTTTGGCCCTCACAGTGAACGAGTTCTGGGTGGCGGTGCAGCGGACAGAGGCCTCGGAGCGCTGTGGCCTGATGGGAAGCTACTGGCTGAAGGCCGACGGGGAGAGCCTGATCCTCAAAGATCCCAAGAGCAAGAGGAGCCTGCTGGTGTGGCCCTACAAGCTGCTGCGGCGCTACGGAAGAGACCGGGTAGGGGGCCATTTTTAAAGGGACACTTCACCGATTAGCATCTTTAGAAAACCAGTCATGTTTTTGAATGGTCATGCATTATTCCCTCAGTTTGCCTTGAGATGGGAGAAATACTGATTTCAATGTTAGACTTCCTGCTTTCAATGATGTAAAAATCATAATTTAATTTTACATTATTGAAAGCAGTAAGTCCTATTCATAGGTTTCACTGAAATCCGTATTTCTCCCATCTCAAGGCAAACTGAGGGAATGATGCACGACCATTCAAAAACATGACTGGTTTTCTAAAGATACAAAGATTAATGCTAATCGGTGAAGTGTCCCTTTGAGTTATCAACTGTCTCTAGTCCATTAGCATTCAAGTGCAAGTCCAAGTGCATTCACAGGGTTGTCTGGGTCCTCCTTAAATCTCTTTTGTTTGGGGATAAGGTGGCTCAATCCACCTTTGTTTACTTTGCATGTCTCATTTACAATTCCTTCGTGACCATGGACTTCTGAATATGTGGTTCCTATTGCTCCTCATATATCAGGGTTCAAACTGGGTGTGTTAAAGAGTTAAAAGTCCAGGTTAAACATCACCCACGCAAATACTCGCGCCTTTTGAATGGGCTTGAGCTCTTACCAAAGGAATGTGGGTGGGAAGGGAGGGAGTGTGAATTGGTCTGCGTGCACACGTGCAACCTCACTACCGATGATGGGCCTCACGCTAAATCTGACAGCTCAGACAGGAACTCGAAAGCCACAGTTGTTTCCAAGTCTGCTTCCTGCCGGTGCCATGGCAACCAGCTTTGTACAGGAAACTGGCCTTCCTCTTTTCCCGTCAGAGTGGGCAGGAAGGTGGTGATTGAGAACTGGGCCACCAAGGCCTTCGTTTTTACCATGGCACCATATGTTATTCTCGTTGTGTTTGTTAGTAACATGGACACAAATAAATAGATCAAATTAGGTGACTCCAACATACTGTATTTGCTACAGACTGCAGAAAAAGTAAGAACAGAAAATAACATTTCTCTGTTTTTGAACTATCTCCAGGTGATGTTTTCCTTCGAGGCGGGTCGGCGCTGCGAATCCGGTCCGGGAAACTTCACCTTTGAGACCAAGCAGGGCAACGAGATCTTCCTGATCGTGGAGGGCTCTATTCGCGAGCAGAAAGCCCAGGCCGAGGACCGCCACCAGAGCTGCCCGTCGTTTGACCCGGACTGCCCTGCCATGCAGCAGATCCGCATCGCCATCGCCGAGGGAAACGCCCGCGAACCCGACGGCGACTCCGGCGGCTCCGGCGGCAGCAAGCCCGGCTCGGCCGACGGGGTTTTCGGCCGAAAGGAGGGCGCCGACGGCAAGCACCTGAAGGGTCGCACCCTGCCAGAACCCCCCGCCCCGATCGGAAGCACTCCGCCTCGCTCGCCCATCCACCGAGGCTCCAGGAGTGATCCTCCATCTCTGGACGACCAAACCAATCTCTACTCCGAGCCGGCCGACTCGGTGCGCATTCCGCCAAACCCTGGCGAGTGCCTGTACTCGGACCCAGTGGACAGCATCAAGGGCGCCAACAGCCCACGACTCCGACCCCTGGGTGACGAGGGCGGGAGCCGTCAACACTCCTCCAACAAACCCGAGCCCTTCTATTCGGACATTTATGACCGGGTGACCCTCGACCTGACCCAGCGGACTGCCGGCATGTCGCTGGACAGGGTCGGGAGACGGCCGGCCGAGGGCGGCCGGGCCGAACACATCTACGACGAGCCCGAGGGCCGCGCCGGCACCCAGTCCACCTCGTTACCGCCGATCCCCTCGCTCTACGACGAGGCCCGGCTGGACGCGCAGGCCTGGAGGACCCGAGGGATGGACGAATCGCAGGGCCACGAGATCCCTTACAACTCCTCGCTAGACGACTACTCTGTTCCGGCCTATGGCAAGCCGCAGCCCTCGGCCACCGCCCGGCCCAAGGCTCCCAAGCCCGCCCCCAAGCCTGTCAAGGCACCGCGGAAAGAGCCTCCACCACTGCCTCATGGGAAGGCCAACGCCAACCTGAACAACAACAACAGCAGCAGCAGCAGCAGCGGCAGTAACGGCAACCAGAATAGAGGGGGTGCAGGTGTGGTGAGCAAGCACGTGGAGCTCTACAGCAAGGTGTCCAAGATTAAGCCTCCAGCCAACACTTGGTACCCTAACGCCATTCGCTCCCCAGACATCATCTACGACAACCTGGGGGATATCTGAGCCTTCTCGATAACCCTCGAGAGGGGTTTGGATCCCCTTACGAAATCGTCGTCGGCAAACCTCTGTGCCTTTTAAATTGGTTGTGTCATTTCAGCAGACTTTGGTGAGGTGGGAGGAGAGAAATGTGGAACTAGATTCCGAAACCCTCTGACACGGGGCCCGTCGAGCAACAACGATGAGATGGTTGCCAGCGATCTGATTTTTGTTGACACAGTGCTTTTAACTAGGCCACAGAGACAGCACCAGCCAGATCTTAAGTCCAAGTTGGGCGCAGAAGGGATTATAAGAAATGGCTGCATTTGATCTAAGGGCATGAATGTGAATTGTGTCCCTTTTTTCAGTTGACGTTGCTCGTCAGGTGGAATGGATATTGACGACCAGCTTCTGGAGTGGATGTCAGAGTATGCTCTTAACTGGAATGAGACACAGTTTTGCACTTATTTTTTATGAACCACTTCCCCAAATGCAAATGAGTCTGTGATGCTTTTTAAATATGAGAACGGAAAATGTAAATTATTTAACAAATCCTGTTGCCTTGACTGTCTTACATTTCATGACTGCTATTGTGAAATAGACAGGAAATCACTACACAGAAACCAAACCTGTGTTCTCCTATGTACAGATCATTTTTAATGCAAAGAGAAGTTAACCCATAACTGTTTGTGTGTATGTGTGTGTGTGTGTGTGTGTATGTCCATCAAAGAAACAGCTGTGCTGTTGTAAATATGTATACGGACATCAGTAATAAAAAAAAAAGAAACCAAACTGATGAAAAGCATCTTGTTCCTCTCGTCACGTCATCCTCAAAGTGCTCTAGAAATTTCTCTTTGTGCCCCAAAATATCTAACGACTTTGTGTTTTTGTTTCCGAGTTGGTTACCAAGGCCAAGAGAGGCCATGAAATCACCCTGAATGCTCTTTCCCTCTCTCCACTCATCCTCTCTTTCCATCCTTTCTTCTCCGTTGTCTGGCTGTCCCAAGTGACCACTAAAGGCCGCCAGCACAGCTCGAGCATGGCCATCATAGCCGGTGAATATTAACCAGTCCAGGAAAAAAGGGCCCTTATTTTGGGGAGAGAGAAGGTTTAAGCGAAGGTCTGAAAATCTTGGCTAAATTAATCTTACGTCTGCCCCTGGCTCCGCTCAGCAGCACAAGCTGTTCCTTGTCTGTTTTTCCCCCCTCTTTCTCTCTCTCTCTCTCTTTCTCTCGATTTCCCCTCTCCCTGAATCTTTCCTTCCCCCTGTCTAGAGATGTTATTTTCTTAAGCAGGCAGGCCCGCTGCCCTGCCAAAGCCCTGATCTATTTATCACATTGTTCCTCTTGCTTTCAGATCTGAATATGGTGAATGAAAAAAACAGTCCTCATGTGTTTGCCACTGAAAAAAAAGAAAGCCCTTTAGGCCAGGGTACACCTGAAGAGAAAGAAATTCACAAATCTATTTGGTGCCATCTTTGCTGTGTCACTTCTTTTCCCTCTAGTGCTTTCATACCTAACACTGTTAGCTTGAGGCCAGTCTTGCCAGGCTAGATGTAGTTGTAGTATTTTCCCCAAGATGGACTGTGTACTGCATATGATGTAACACAGAAGTGTGATAGTGGGCCCGTGTCCAGTATATGGGTATTAGATTATGGCTATCGGCATGATCAAATCCTTTCAGCTGAGATGAACTAAGATGAAAGTGTCCACTGATTTACATTCAGAGGGTTAATGAAACACTAGCATGTTGCTGCTGTAAGGCAGCTGTTTGTAAACACGGTAATGAAAAAAAAGTGGCATTAATGTCGCCGTTCGAAAGGTCACCCCGATAAGGAAGTACTTCGGCTTGTTTTTCAGCACCTCCCCTCCCCCATCGTGACCTTTAGACGGCCGGTTATTACACAGCGCAGCTGATTTATTTCAGAGTCTCGATGAAACCTGCACTTTCTTGTACAACTCGACTTCAATGGTCTCTGATCGGAGGCCGCTTCCTTTTGTCAACCGAACCTAATATCTATCACAAGCCAAGGCTCTCACCACCACTCTATTTGCCTATCAGATGCGGTTGTCTGATGTAGCAGTGCAGTCACACAATGCTGACTAAAAAAAGAAATGAGAAAAAAGATGGGTTAATTTTGAGTTGGACGGCTCGTTCAATTTCTCTAAATTTGGCTTCCTCTTTTTCGAGGCTGTTGCGTTTCTGTTTCCATTGTGTCGCTCTGAGACAATGACAGGAAAAGTAACAGAGTGGGCAGAGGAGTCAAGCCGACTCGTGAAATAGTGGACCAGACAAAACCAGCACACAAAACTAACAGTACATTTAGTTAGGCATCTTTTAAGAAAGGATTTGTATGATGTTTAGGCTTTGCTATGACGGAGCTGCATTGTTTGCTGAGCATCCGATGTGGTATTATGAGACCACACAAGCAAATGGTGAAAACCACAGCAGTGAATGTTATGAAACCGTTATGATTCAACCCTGTTGATGTCAAATCTGCATGTTAAGTATGAAGGATGCTGCTACAACTACTTTCCACTTGTGCAAAAACGTGTCTCTGTTGCAGGGGCCTGGGAGTTCTTCGGTGTGAGTCATAATGATGAAGTTAACACTGTCTGCTGCTTATTGGACCAACACACAAATGTCATTGAGGTGACCTCCATGGAATGTTTGCAGATAGTCGGAGTGTTTGGAATGGGGGTAAATCAGGCCAACTGCGCCTGTATTTGCTGTACCAATTGCTTCAATCTGAACTCTGAACAAGGCTATTTATGGAAAAAATCTCCAGTCATTCCACTACCCACTCTGACATTCCACTTACGCTTTCCACGGAGATTTGGTCAAAAGGGCACTGCAGACTCCCACTTCTCTCCGGTTATGTAAACTTTTTTTTTTTTTTTTTTACAAAATCATTCTTGCTGCTGTGAATAATGGTCTTTGATGAAGCAAAGGGCCATGCCTGTTTGGGAAAAGTCAGACACAGTTCGACTGCTCTGGAATTTTATTCCGTTGGCTTTACATGTGTATCCGGCACATTGATTCTTTAGATCAGCAACAGCTTGAAATGATTTAGAGAGCATTTCATAGCAACATCGTTCTCATAAAGACAAGTCTGAGAAATAGATTTTTTTTTTGTTAAAGTTGCACAGATGGGAACAACAATAAAAAAGGGGGGAGGCTCGTGAGTGGGCCTTCCTTGAAATGTGACCAACAGTCACATTGCAAAACCACAACAGTACTTTGAGGAGGGCCGACGAACTCCTCCACAGCAAGGGAGAGCCGGTAGACGAGTGTCGGAAGCCCGTCCACATCTGGTCTCTCGGTAGATTGGCATGGCCACTGTCTCCCCACGGGGCAGAGCTGAAATGGGTTCAACAACACAAGTCATGTCTCCTTGATTTACTACACACACACAGTAACCACACAAGACACTAAATAGAGTTGTGAGTGTGTTGACTGTTAGAGGAATGAAGTCTTTGTGGAATTCTCATTAAGAAATACTTTCACACTGCCTCAAGTATCACTTTTTCAAAATGTAGTTTCTGGATTTAAAGCGATTTTTTCCCCTGGAATTTACCACAGTGTAGTCAGTAGCCCTGTTGCTGTGTGTCTCTGAACCCAAAGGAGAAGGACTACTAACGAAACGCACTAAAACTGCTGGCATGTTTTCCCAAGGGGAACCTCCAGCTCAGCATGTGGAATTGAAGTTGCATGCCTCTGGAAGGCTGTTAGATGTGTCAGTGTTTTCTTTTGCTCGGTTATTCACTTCTTTTTTTCCCCCCTTTTTCTTTTTCTCCCCCCCCCCCCCCCCTCCTGTTAAGCGATGCCTTGTGCTGCCTACGGTCCCTATGCTGGCCCTCTCGGGGGAGAACAACACATGCTGGCGACATCAACCCTCCGTTGGTGCCGAGTGGTTTCCTTCTCGAAGGCTTGACCTTCGGGGTGAGCACACGAGGGCCAACGGCAACTCCACGTCATCGCCTGAAAATCCGTTACGATTTGCATGCATTACATGCACGTCTTTGAGTGGTTTAAAAAAAGAGAGAGAGAGAGAGAGAGAGAGAGAGAGAGAAACGGCTGACATTAAAATGCTGCCCTGAGAGTGGTGTCATTTTGTCACCTTTGCCTTCGAGGGTGTTGTTCCGTGAGAACAGACGTGTGTGTGTGTGTGTGTGTGTTGACGTGTGTGTGTAGACGTGTGTGTGGTGGACGTGTGAACAGCCCCTGTGGCTCTTTGACGTGCGGCCGGTCACGGCAGTGGAGTGGGCAGCGGATGGTGGGTGGAATGGCGGTCCGGCTAATGAGAGGACGGACTGCATGCGCTCAGAGGGAGAGAGGGGCGCTTTGATGAGCCTCTCAGCAGTACCCTCCCCCTCCCCCTCACCACCACCACCACCACCACCACCCCCACCCCGACCCCTGCGCAGAGCTAACCAGCCCCCTCCTCTCCTCTCCTCTCCTCCCCTCTCCTCTCCTCTCCCTCCTCCCACCTTCTAGAACAGCCGGCCTCCAGAGGACCTAACCAGCTCCTAGTTATGGGAGCAGGGATGAATAGATGTCTCTTTTTCTCCTCTGTTTTTTTTCTTGCGCTCTCTCTCTCTCTCTCTCTCTCTCTCTCTCTCTCTCTCTCTTTTGCTCTCTATCACCCAGTGGTGGTCACAGTCCCAGAGCACAGTGGAGTCCTTTGACCACAAGCCTGGAGGTCATGAGGAAGGAGAGGAAGAGAGAGAGAGAGAGAGAGAGAGAGAGAGAGAGCGAGCGACACAGAGTGAGTGACAATGCGTTCACTCTTTCACTTCACTAACTATTTCCTCTACGCTCTCATCACAGCCATGTAACGTTTCACCTCCTTTCTATTTGGGAGCAAGAGAGGAGAACTACTCCCTTCAACAACAAGAACAAAAAAAACCCCGGCAAAACATTTTTTTATGTTTGTTTTATTGTTTGCGGTTCCGCATTTTATTTGCGCTGCTCTTGCTTGCCTCAGCATTCTCCTTCTGGTGAGGAGGAAAATATTTGTCGAGAACTTTCCTTTTCATCCCACTTGCGCTCCAGTGGCGGCTATAACCGCGAGTGCCCCTCTCTCCTCCCCGCTGGGGGAGTGTGGCGGGAGGCCTTTGCTCGTGTAGAAAACCGTCTGATGTTCCTCACTGAAGGTAAAATGGTGGTGCTAATTAATGAGGCGACAGGGCTTGTCAACGGAGATACGAGGGCTTCTTGTTTTAATGGTGTCTGGGGCTGGCATACACCATGTCTCTTCCGACATAATGAAGTATTTTATCCGCGTGCGAGCTAATGCTTCACAGCTGTGCTGTTTGTGTGTGTGTGTGTGCGTGCGTGTGTGTGTGCGTGTGTGTGCGTGTGTGTCTAAAAGAATGATTCAGCTGAACTACGAGTCGGTCTCAATGGCCACAAACACTCCCTCTGAGAGGACTTCTGCAGAAATAAATAGAGATTTGACAGCTGATAAGGCTTAGTGTACTCTGCAGTGTGTACTTTGTGTCCATGCAGAGTGCAGCTCGTCAGCATGGCTTTAAGGGTGTCAAAGTTCGCCACTGCTCAAAAGAGATTGCAGCCATTCTATACTGTAGAAAAAAAGGGGTTCAAGCCAGGGGAATGACCTGTACCTTCACTACACTTGTACAAAATTTGTACAAAAATTGTAAATCAGGCTTCTCGGTCAAGTATACTTCATGATATACGTCAGTGATCTCACCTGCGCACGCTAGAGTATCATGATGAGTTCATCGTCGTCGTCGTCACTCTCGCCCAGGCAGGAGGCGGACGGGGGCTTGGAGAAGGTGAGCGACGGCCGGGAGATCTTCGCCGGGGGGCCCGAGGAGGAGGAGGGCGGGAGGGGCGCTACGGTCGCCCGCGCTCGAGCCTGCTGGGACTGACGCCCGTGAGACTGCTGAGAGGGGGAGAGAGAGAGAGAGAGAGAGAGAGAGAGAGAGAGAGAGAGAGAGAAACGTAATTGGGAGGTTGAAGAGGTCAGCGAGGGAGAGCGAGAAACAAACAGAATTAGGAGTGAAGATGTGTGTGTGTGAGAGCGAGAAACAAACAGAATTAGGAGCTTTAAGAGGTTATAAAGAGCGAGAAACGGAAAGAGAGAAAGAGAGAGAGAGAGAGAGAGTGATCATGTTAGAGATCTGTGTGAGAGACATAGAAGCCGAGAGAGAAGAGGTAAACTGGGGTCAAACAAAAGAAGAACCAATGAAAGGACAGAAACTGCTGATGGGAAACCGAAACAGCGACAGAGAGAGAGAGAGAGACCGGCCGCGTCATCCACATTCCTGCTGCGCACAGAGGAATGCCGACCGCCCCGGCCTGCCGGCGAGTCCGAGCGTCCCTCACCCTCGGGCCGCAGAGGACGGGATGATGACAGACGGCGCAGGCCACAGCCTCCGCAGGCCGACGGCCACAACATCGTCTTTCCACTTACGCAACCCATCGCCCCACGACATCTGTGTCACAACGTGTATGCAACGTTGCAATTACGCCAGATCAAACACAGCCTACAGTATACCCAAAACACAGGAGCATCTCTCTCAGTAGGCTAGGTGAGAATAACACAGGGCTAACTACTCACTCAGTGGTCAGAATACTAGGCAGACAGGACAGGGTCACAGTGGTGCGCTTGAGTCATATAGTTTGGCCTTTATTCTGGGTCAGACCAGACAAAATAAACAGCTTTGCATGTGACTGCTCCTGTGCTGGTCAGTAAATATTATGACTAGATCAGCAGTGTGTGTGTGTGTGTGTGTGTGTGTGTGTGTGTGTGCGCGCGCTTTCACATTCTGATTCTATACCTCATAGAAAATGGAGGCCATGTTACATTTGTGTGTGCGTGTGTGCGTGTGTGTGTGTGTGTGCGTGTGTGTGTGTATGTTTGTGTGTGTGTATATATGTGCATGTGTGTGTGCGTGTGCGCTACAGCATGCGTGGGTGTTGAGCAACTGCCGCAGAAGCTGGTTTCATTCTTGGCTGTCACAGGCCAAACTTCCCTATTCTACATTTCTACATCTACATACACAGGCTGCCTATAAACTGTACACACACATACACACAAACAGACAGACAGACAGACATGAATGGACACCTGTAATGAAAAGAAAGCACACACAGACAGACAGACACACTTGCAGTGACAACACACACACACCCATACACATTCACACACACACACACACACACACACACACACACACACACACACCTGCTGCTCTCATTCACTGTTCCCTGCACAGCCCTAACGCACCATTCGGCCTTTCTGCAGTTCAAGTCTGCATTCCGGTCACGTCCGTCCACACACACACACACACACACACACACACACACACACACACACACACACACACACACACACACACACACACACACACACAATGCTAAACACAAACAGAGTCCCAGCAGCACTCCCTCCCCTTCCCTTCCCGCCGCTCCTCTCCTCTCCGCTCCGACTGAAAGGGCCCTTTAGAGGGCAGCCCCGTGGAGAGGAGAGAAAGAGAGAGAGGAAGGAAGAGAGAGAGAGAGAGAGAGAGAGAAAGAGAGAGAGAGAGAGAGAGGGGAAGGAAGAGCGAGACAGAGAGAGAGAGAGAGAGAGAGAGAGAGAGAGAGAGAGAGGAGGGCTGAGGTGGGGTTCTGCCACTGGAGGTCCACAAGGGGCTGCCTGACCGACCTGCCGGGCCATGGAGCCCTCTGGTGGCCGGACTGGCGGCTCCCTGCGCTGGCTCTGCCCTGCGTGGGCCGCCCCGGCACCCTGGCCCTGGGAGTGGGCCTGGGAGTGGGCCGGGGGCGCCGGCGTCTGGGCCTGCCGGCGGTAGGGGTGGGCCGGGCGGGAGGCCAGGCCGCGCATCCTCAGGTGCGGGTAGAGGTTGGTGCCCAGGCACAAGGGGTTGAAGACGGGGTCCTCCTCCAGCGACTGCAGGGAGTTCTGAGGCAGCAGAGCGAGAGAGCGAGAGAAAGAGAGAAAGAGAGAAAGAGAGAGCGAGCGAGTGAGACACACAAACTGTGTTTAAGCAAGGTACAATAACATAACTTCTTCTCCTGCACAGGTAACAGAGTCAGTCGGGGGTAACCTTATCAGCACATGACATGTGAGAGTGGATTGTAATGAGGCTGAAGAGGAAGAAAGCATTTGAAAAATGAGATGCACCCCTATGAACCTGCCTCTGGGCTCGACATGCTGTTATACAAGACCAAGCCTCCAGGCTTCCTTAGGTCAAAGTTAGCCCTGCAGTACTGTAGCTGCTTTCATGTAAAAGAGGTTCAGTTGAAGGAACAGGTCTTGTAAGAGGGCTTTCATGTGGGTGGGGGTGACTTCAAGGCAGACCTATAGGCGTGTGTGTGTGTGTGTGTGTGTGTGTGTGTGTGTGTGTGTGTGTGTGTGTGTGTGTGTGTGTACTTGTGTGTGCGCGTGCGCATTTCTGTATGAATGTGCACGTGTTGGTGGTGCTTCTCTGTGGTCTGTGCATGCGTACCGTATGTGCATTTCAAAGCGCATCCTCCCAGGCAGCGTGACACGTGTTCACCACCAACGTTATAAAAAATCTTTCATCGGTTGTAAGAGTGCGTTTCCGTGGTGACCCTATGTGACAAACTCCTACAGCTGATAAAACTGGATAGAATTTCGCAAAATGAGCATTTTTTTTTTTTTATGTTTTGTGGGAAGTAAATGTAATCCTTTTGTTTTAGCTCTCCACAAACTTTACGTCCTGAAACTGTAATAAACATTGCGTTGTTGGTAACAGTTATTACGTTTGCAGGAAATTATTATAACGTTTGTGGTATTACTACGTTTAAAAGGTGCAAGGCCCAGTTCACACCAATGATCCGTGACGAGACAAAACCGGGTTGCAGGCAGCGGTGTGAATTAAATGTTGCACGCTGTTGCAAGTCGTCGCAAGCCGCTGCAAAGCATTCAACGCGTTTAGTCGCAGATGCAAGCTGTTAGAACGTCGCAGCTCATCTCGTCGCCAATCTTTGGTCTGAACCCTACTTAACATTGCTACATTGACGGCTTATTACATTCGTGGCGAGTTATGATGTTGGTAGTTGCACTCACACACACACACACACACACACACACACACACACACACACACACATACACACACAACACACACGTTAATTTCTGCAATTGTCTTTATCAGCTCTGATGAGGCGGAGAACAGGAAGTTCAAACACCTCTATGTTCCCCTCCTGACCAGTGAAGAGGCACTTGGCCCCGACATGAAAGGCTACTCGGTCAGATGACCTGCGTGATACGATACCCAGGCTCCGTTTCCAGGCCGCGGTGACCG